>NW_010300292.1:18726-57114 GCF_000700745.2 Antrostomus carolinensis | reverse complement strand
TTTGATACCGAGAAAGCCGGTCAGAGAAACTGCCTGAGACTCGTTTTGGAGTTTGAGAAAGCAGGTGCTCTTCACTGCAGCGCTGGACACACACGGGGATCGCGCCCCCAGGATGTGTGTGTCTTAGTTTGAGCACACATTATATCGACCTAAGACATGCATATTCATTGTTGTTTAGCATATGTAAATATCCTTCACACTTGGGCAGTAAAATGAGCCGGTGGTCTTCAGCAGGCGTTATCATCAGGATGTCCACTGATTGATTTCCTCTTCGACCTTGCTCAGTGGCGCCTCACTCTGGCTTTTAGGACAATATTCCTTGAAGAATGTCCAGTCATTCACTCTTATCTCTGTGTTCTTCCCTGAGCTTAGATACCCGTGACAACCTTGTGGGAGAACATCTGCAGAGGTCCTGAGGCCATCACGTTCTCAGTGGCTGGGGAGAGCAGATGTAGGTTTAATGATGTCAGCAAGCAAATACATGGGAACAGCTAGGTGATAAGCACCCACCCCGAGGTTATTCGCAATTTATCTGGACAGCTGTTGGTGTCCTAATCTTCCAGGTTTTGTAACTAAGGGCTCTATAAATCTTTTAAACAACTAAGGGATCTATAAGTCTTCTAATTTTTCAGGCTTTACTCTTTCATCTTGGGATCTCCTTGTCTGGAGGCAGCGCGCCAGGCCCCGGCAAGGCTGCCGGGACGGTGGGGTCATCCTGAACCCCCTTTTCGCCTCGGCCAAAGAACAAAATGAGCGGTGGGGGTAAAAAAGGAGGAGGTTGAACGTGAGCTGCTTTATACCTGGTGAAAGACACCAGGGAGGACGTGTGGGTGGGGGATTGGGGGTTTGGCATGTCCCTCTTCCAGGGGACAGGCCCTGCCAGCCGCCCAGCGCCCCAGGCCCCGCTTTAACTTCACCCCTGGAGCTGCCCAGGGGGTTCGCAGGCGTCAGTCGCACCCCTGGGGCCGAGCACCTGCAGGTCGATCCGGGCCCCCGTTTTGGGGGTCACGCAGGAGTGGGAGAGCCCTTCTGGGCTCCGCGTGCTCAGCGGCACGATCCCCAGTGATCGCCTCTCCCGTTTTCATCCCGCAGACGGGTTTGTGAAGGAACAGCCCGCTCTGGCCTGGGCTGCAATTAGTGAAAACGGGTAATTTGTGGAAACTGAGCGGTAATTGTTAAACCCGTCCACGGCCTGGTCCTGTGACTACAGCATGACCACCAGGAACTGTTCTCCTGGGCTGTGCTTCCTGCTCCCAGGCTGGCAAAGAGGGCAGATAAAGAAAAGAAATGAATAAAATACCACTGTTGGACTCAATCAGTAGTTTTCCCCATTACTTCTTTGAATTGGAAAACTATTGTTTTAGAAAAAGATTCCGGTGATTTAGCAAAATACGTACTATGCCCTAGTCATTTTGTTTCTAGTAACAAGCAAGAAAACATTGAGAAAACATTGAAAATGTTACCAAACCATTAAATATATGATTAAAATTTTAGTAACAGTGGAGTAAAAATAATTTTTGTTGTCATTTGAATCTGAACATTGTTATTATTTTTGTGTTTTGCCTCCTTGGAACTCTTTAGCCAATTAAAATTCATGGACTTTTTCCATATGTTTTTTGAGACAATGGCAGATTTAATCTTGTGAATACCACAACAGGAAATTAAAAATGGGGGAGGGTGAGGGGATGGAAAGATTTCTGTTGTCTATGAGTGCTGAAACCTCTGGTGCACTTTACTTCATTGGAAGTCATCCTTATTTGTGGTATTACTGAAAGACAGCTTGAGGCCACTATATTAACACATAAATATGAGGAAAGGAAAATAGAAGGTACCTCAAAGCTTGAGTTTTTGTTGAGGAAGACTTTCTGTTTTCAGGTCAACAAAGCAACTTAATTTTCTGCATCTTTTTACTTCCTTGTCCTTCCAAGACAGGAGGAACATTGGGATGTTCAATATACCACATACAGGGCTCTCTACAAAGGACATGAACTGATAAAATTACTACTTTTAGTTAGGTCAAAAGAAAAATTGAATATAATTATTTTGTAGTTATAATGTAATTATATAGTTATGATATAACCTGTAGGGCAATAAGACAGACATTTTGTATGATGTCAAAGAAAACAACCCCCCAAAAATATTGACAGCCCCAAACAGATAACTGATTACTGCTGATAGTTGAAAATAGAGTGATTGCTAATAATGCAAGGAGTGCCAAATCCTGGAAACCCCAGCTTGGATAGAAAGCTTCCATAAATCTGTAGTCTGACAGCTCTATATTCCTGTAATTTCATGCATGAAAAAATAATTTTGCTGCAAAAGGTTGTGCAGCATGTCAGTGCCATGATGTGTCTGCATTGCCACTGTTCTTAACTCCTGAATTAAGAGGTATTAAAAGAGAGAGATATTAAGAAACTTCATGCACAGAGCAAAAGGTCTTATTTTTAACAGCGTAGAGTCAATTCATGATTCTGGACACGAGATAAAAGATCAGCTGTTAATTCTTTGTCAGAACTACAACAAAACTCCTTCCTGATGCAGCTGCAGTAAAGAAACACCATTTTCTCTTGTTCCTTGAAGGTAGTGTGAGTAAACTGTTGAGATTATTCCTGAATGTCCTGAGATGCAACAGAATTTGTCTTTTCATCCTCATGTAAGGTACATGTGTGAGTGTTCATCAGCAGTCAGGAATGAATGTGGCCTCATTATAACTAATTGTATCTAATGAGTGCCCTACGTTTTGTTTCCGTGTTTGCCATGAACAAGATATCCTGCGACCATTGGCTTACCTGTGTTTGAAATCAAGGTAGTGGAAAGCTCTGCTGGATTCCTCTTTAGCATGTAGACTATGAAAACTATGAGTGAGGCATTTATTCTGCGGAGAGCCCTGTTCATTATGCTGATTTTTCTGTCAGCCACACTCCTGGTCAGAGATGCCAGAGATGCATTTTTAATTGCAACTGCCTTTCCCCCCCTCACCCCCCGCTGTCCCCCTATGTTGGAAAACAGGCAAGTAATATTCTGTGATTTCCAGATAATTTTGGGAGGATACTTCTGTTGTTGAGGTGCTTGGATAATGTCATAGGAAAACTGGAAACAGCTTTGCAAGTGTCTAGTTTCTAGCTCGCTTTGTACAGTACAACTGTGATTATAATAATGGATAACACATAAAATGCAATCAAATGAATGCCATACTGATTTTCCTTAGTATGTTTTGCAGTCATACTGCCTCAAGCTATATTCTCATTAAGTGAAAATGAATTTAGACGTAATGCAGTAGGATGAACTTGCATGAGGTGCCTCTAAGGAACAGAAAATTGCTGCAGTTTCTGGTTCAACAGGGTACTGTCCTTTTTGGTGATACCATTTGACAAGTGGCTTTCTAGACAGAAGACAACTGATTAACTTTTTAAGTGTGATATGCTAGGAGATTAAAGATATCTGCTAGAATTATTGCAACTGATTTAACTGCTATACTAATTTCTTCTAAGTTATTAATTAAATGTTAAGGTAGAAAGGAAATACACTGACCTGTAAGTTAGCTAAACCAGTTACCAGACACTGGAATTTTATTTTCCAAAGTTACTAAATATTAGTTCTAAATGGATGCTGCAGCTACTTCTGTTGACCAAACAGTTGTTCATTTTTGAGTTCAGATGTTAAAGGAAGGTCCTGATTTAATAGTAATTTCCACATTGTGGACAAATTTTTACTTCAGGTGCACACCTTTTTTCTCCCCTCTAAAACTCCTGGTTTGTTTGAGGTTTTGGGTTTTTTGTTTTGGCTGGGTTTTTGGGGGTTTTGTTTTTTTTTTTTTTCAGTTCAATCACACCATTTGGTTACCGCTGTTCTGTTTTAAAACAGAGCAACTTTTCCAACAATAGAAGATAAATGCTGTGTTTGTACTGTTCACTGCTATGCCTATAAAATCCTTCTGGAGCCATTTAAATGGCAAGAGCTTAATAAATGAACTCTTGTTCCTGTGAGCAGTGCAAATAATGGTAATCCAGGCTGTGAAAAGACTATACCTCTATTTGCACTCTTAAAAGTTGAAACCAGAAACCTCAGCCAGATGTCTCTAGAGGAGGAAAATGTAGTCCTGGGAACACTTCTATGATGAGAAGCAAATGATTCTCGTAACATGTGAAATCAGGACAAATAACAGAAGGTAAGAACAGTATCATCATCCCTTAAGTTGGTCATGGCTGGTTTTTTAGTAATACTTTTTTTTCATTGTGTTTTTCCACAGTATTGCCAGATGAGAGAGAATTTCAATATGCTGCTAAAATGAACAATTTGGAAACCATGGAAAAGCTGTTTAAAAAGAACGTTAATATAAATGCCGTAGATACTGTGAGTATGAAGTGTCTGACAGATCACTGAACTGAAATGTGACTCTTTGGGGTTGCATGGTGGAATCCCACCATACTAACCCCGTCAACTGCAAGGTGGTGAGGCTGCGGGATTCCCTTCTAGGACCTGATTAAGAAATGTTTCACATGTCCACTATGGGCAGTAGGGTTTCTGTAGCATAATTCACAGGTCTTTGCATTTAGCCACTAGTCTGTACATCACACTGGAAACTAATGACTTCTGAACTGTGGTCCCTGCTCTAACGTTTACTCTGTGGTTTTGGGTGTCAAGTTTCTTGAGTTCCCCATCTTTCAGAGCAGGAGTTGACCTCACAGTCACTTCGAGAATGAATTTATGCTGATAGCATTACAAATTTCAAGTGTGAAGTGTTACCATTCAGTTTGTATGGAGTTACAGGAGCATTCTACCATGTTCTCTGGCTCCAGGCAGAGATCAGAGTTCAGATTTGCCCTAAGGTAGATGAAAATGCATTTCTTATGCTGACATTAACGATAGGTCAAAAATCTGAGGATGTATACTTCACAATAACAAAATACAGTGCTGTGTTCCACATCAGAGGTAGTTCAACAGCGATGGAGTGGTGGTGATAGTAATCTGTGAGTTGTGGAGAACAGCTTGCCCTCAGTGGCTGTGTATAAATCATCTGCCCATGAACATCCAGTGTTACTTAATCATGGGTTCTGAAAAAAATTGCTTGCCATGCCCACATGCATTTTTCCCCACTGGGGAATTGAGGAGATAGTACAAGTGCATTCCTTGGTTTGTTTGTGAAAGAGAGAGGGAGACAAAAATTTACTTTGAGTAAACTTCTCTGGAACAATTAAAATGTTTCCATCAATTGCATAGTACTCTAAAAAGTTGCTTTAAAAAGTTCTTGCTTCCTTAGTGCTTTCCAGAATTCAGGAAATTAAACTAAATACTTTTCCAGTCCAGTAGTTTGAATCTCTACTATGTCATCCTTAAATTCAGACCTATAACATAAGAGAATTACTAGCATAGCTATGTGGGTGTTGTGCATTGATTGATTCTCCTAGTGGGGACATAGTTTTTACTGGCAAAACCATTCTTTTCTTCATGTTGATCATTCCTGCCCCTGTACTCCCAAGCTAAATAAGCAAGGCTGCCAAAAGGTGGGTTTTATTGATGGAACTACTTCTATGCAAGAGGCTTTTTCTAGCATAAATGCACATCATAAACCCCATCTTTTAATGCTTTTAACACATGCAGCTGTAGAATTTAGACCTATACATGGATAAGTTAGCTGATCTGCATAGAAGCATAAGAGAACAAATCCAAACTGACTTTTAAGGTTAATTGATTAAATCACTTATGTATTCTTGTATAGAAATTCTCAGTGTATTATGTTAAACCCAGTTATGTTTACTTCAACTGGAAGCAAAACTCCCTTTTAAATTCACACCGTTAATTACTTTAATGGAAAATTAATCAAATGTTCCTGCTAAGTCAGCCTAAGTGTTGAGCCCAGTCAACTGTGTAAAATTACTCACTGTTTGCAAGGTAGAACCTCTCATTTACATAGATAAGAACTCAGTCTGGGAAAGTGACTAATACTGAGTGAGGGAGGGATCTCAGCATGCATTGCAGAGATACAGTCAAAAGCAAGGAGGATACCAAAAGCAAATCTAATTGTATAAATTGAATCCTCAGCTTTTCAAGTCAAACCGTATAATGAAATAGTAAACACGAATGCTTCTTGTACTGCATGCATCTCCCCTAAGCAGTTTATGATTACCTAATTCCACTTTGACATTTCAGTGAAGGGATGATACTACATAGAGTAACTAAATCATTCTGGTCCTACAATAAATCTTTGAGATCGATACCTAAATTCTATCCAAGGAAACAACAATGCAGATAAAGGCCAAGCATGGCTGTTGAAGGAGAAATATGCAAGTATATGTATATATATAAACAAATAAATTTGTTAATAATCAGAGAATTCAGAAATCCTGATCACCTGCACAAAGAAAATAAATGTATTATGGACCTTACACCCAAAGCTTTGCTTATTTCAGCTGAAGCGTACTGCCTTCCATTTTGCTGTTGCGAGAAGTCATATATCGGTGGTGGATTTTCTTCTCCATCACAAAGCTAGACTTGATATGGCAGATCAGGTAAGCTGGTTTACATGTTTTAATTCACACAGTATAGGAACACCTCAGGGGAAAACCAAAAGTAGATGTTTGCCTTATGGTCCCTGTTTTACAAAGTTAAGTGCTTGCTGTAAATCCTTCATTTTGTCTTAAGGCTGCACACTGCACACATTTGTATGAATAAATATTGTTAGGGGAAAAGTACATTGCCCAGAGCTTTGGCTATGTTGAGCACAAGTAAGCACAAGAGTGATTGAAGCCACTTGTGCAGATATGCTGGCTGTGGTAGTTGTGTGTTAATCATTGGCCCCTTTATATGAAAGCAATCACTAAAAGTAAAAATTAGCTCTGGGGACTGCTAGGAGCTCAGAAAGTAACTCCTTGTGTTCTTTCCCTCTGTTTTTATGAGAGTAGCTTAATACAAAACTATCAGATACTCTGCAGCCTCTAACACATTAAGTTTAGCAGTGTATGGGTGATTTGATTGGGCCAGATGGTGATCCACAGTGCAAGATTTGATTCAGATATTAAAAACAAATTTATGGTTTTTTATTAATAAACAGACTATTGAAACTAGAAGTTTTCAGGTGAACTGAGTAATGGCAATAGATGAATTGTTTACCTTTTTTTCCCGTTTGCTTCTTTCTCCTTCTCCACCATATGTGACAGTGTTTAAGTTGTAAGTAAAACAAACTCCAGATTATGGAGGGTGGAGGGAGAAAGCTGCCTTGTTTTCTTTCGCATTGTGTTGGAATGAAAGTAAGATGAGAGAGACCTGTTGGTTCCAGTTATCTGAAATGTTCTCCCAGGCTGCCCTGTCAGTGAATACCTCACATACTGCTTTGAAGAAATATGTCTGTCTTTTCAGACCCTATCAGCTCCTAAGAAAATCCTGCACTGTTGTAAGCAACATATACCTTTCGTCTGGCAAGCTGAAAGACATTGCCTGAATGAAGTACTCTACAATTAATAGTCTGTGATATAAATTCTAATAGGGTAGTTTTGCAATATGTGGACAGTTTTCTTTAAGTAGTGGTGCTCTCTATAGCAACAGTTAAGAAGTGGATCCCTGGATCTTTTACAGAGTACCACAGAGTATAGTGTTAATGTAATTTTATTCTGTAACTATTCTAAATTATTCTTTATGAGAAATTATTTTTCAGTGGCTATCTTCCAGATTTGTTGAGTTGATAAGGTGACTCAAAATGTTTTATGGGTCTTTTAATTACCCTGGTAGGATACATTGAAGCCAAGTTGGAAATACAGACCCTCTGCCCTTGTTTGGTTTCTATTAAACACTTAGAATCTCATTCTAATTAAGGATGACCTTTTAATTATTGGCTGTCTTTAATTCTTAGATGTTGTTAATCATCTTTGTTGAAAGACCATTGGAAACACTCTCATTGTAATTAGTTTACAGAGCCTAAATATTATGACATTGCATATTGTATTTGACAGTGATTCGTGTACTCTGGCAATCAGTTTGATCTTGCAGTTGATACAAAACAGAATCAAATACTATGCCTTTTATTTCTTACTCCATATCAGTTTCTGACATTCTTTCTATATTAATAGGCATAAGGGCTTAAGCATTCTTAACATTTCTCAGTACCAAAAGTAAGCTGGTTAAAAACACACAGTAGTGTTCTTAGCAGCAGATACGTGGTGCTCCCACCTTTAGATTGGAGACTTGACTTAACGCATGGAGGTAGTTAAGACGTTTATTGATTAAGCAGCACATCTCCAAGAAACCAATAGTACATTAACTGGCTAATAAACACACCACTATTAGCAGTGGTATTAATTCATAATTATATCACTCCAAGTCCTAGTGACTGAGTTAAAATTCTATTGCTATTGTCAGTATTAGCGTTGATACACAATTACGTTACTACAAAGAAATCTACACTACTAAGCTGCAATTCTGTCACTTGTCCTTCTTCACTTAATATCAAGGTACAACTTTATCCCTTCTAATCCATCCTGCCATCCCAACTCTGTCAGACACAGACTTGATGGAGAGTCCAGCAGGAGAGTCCAAGACTGTCCCTTCCTGTATCAGGGGGAGCTTGGGTCTGCCACTCACCTTCACCACCATCAGCAGGAGTCCACAATCAAAGGATTGTGGACATCACAAGATTCTTCTCTTTTTGTTCTCCAGATGATTTTATACCTTATTTGCCTTTTTTTTCCCCCTTCCTCAACCCACCTTTTTGCTACCCTTATGCCTCCTTTTCTCCTCACAGACTCCTCCCTATCAAACAGCCCATACACAGAACGGCTGAGGTGGGAACCTCTGGAGATGACCTAGTCCAGCCTACTGCTCAGACCATAGTCACAAAAACCAGGTTGCTCAGAGCTTTGTCCAGTCAATTTTTTATTATCTCCAAGGATATAGACTCCATAACCTTTCTGGGCAGTTGATTCCAATGTGAAAAACTGATTCCTTAGAGTCAAAAGGTTTTTTTCTCATGTTTAAGTGAATCTTCCTGTACTTAGTTTGTGCCCTTTGCCTCTTTCCTTTTTACTGGACACCACTGAGAAGAGTCTGGCTGCATCTTTTTTACTCCCTTCCGTCAGGTATTTATACAAAATTATAAGATCCACCTCAGCCTTCTTCGGCTAAACAGTCCCAGGTGTCTCAACCTCTCCTCATTTGTCACATATCCCTTAATCATCTTTGTGGTCCTTTGATGGACTCCATGCAGTATGTTCCTGTCTCTCCTGTACTGGGAAGTCCGGAACTGGACACAGTACTTCAGGTGTGTCTGACCAGTGAGTAGAGGGGAAGGATCATCTCCTTTGGCCAGGTGGCAGTGCTTTTACTTAATTAGTGCTCTCTAATGCCGCCCAGGATACCATTTGCCTGGTGTGCTGCAAGGGCACATTGCTGGCTCGTGTTCAGCTTAGTGTCCACCCAGACCCCCAAGTCCTTCTCTGCCAAGCTGCTTTCCAAGGCCCCCAATCCGTACTGGTACCTGAAGTTGCTATAAATTTGCGCAGGTGCACTCTCCCCCATCATTCAGGTCATTAATGAAGAAGTTAAACTGTGCTGGACCTAGGGTCGGTGGGTAGCGTGCTTTGCTAGTAACTGGTCTCCAGCTGGGCTTTATGCTGCTGATTAGAACACTTTGGGCCTGGCGGTTCATGTTCAGCTTGCTTTCAGTACACCTTGATATATCTGTTTGTCTACACCTGTACTTTATTGGTTTGTCGAAAGGGGTGTCATAAAGGACAGCGTCAAAACTGTTAGGGAAGTTGAGATAAACATTCTTTTCTCTCTCCTCATCCACCGGGCTAGTCTTCTCATTGAGCAAGGCTATCAGGTCTAGTTATTTTTTCTCCTTGGTCATAGTTGGGAAGGTTTTTCAGAAGAGGACTTTTAAACCAAAGTCACAAATTTGACCCTAGCCCAGCTTTATTCTTGTAGTCTGTGCACCAGATGCGTGTTTCGCATTGCCTTCCACCGTTTTCCACTGCAATTTCTGCTTGCTGTGCCCAGTCTGGGACTCCCTAGTATAGGAAAGACATTGATAAGCTGGAGCTTCCTTTGACTCCATCTCTTAGACCAAGTGGAATACGAATGTCTTGTGTTTACACAGCACTTAGCACAATGAGCCATGATTTATGGTGCTGTACCTGGACACAGTATACACAAATTGAGGAGGAGGTGTGGAAAAGCTGGAGATATCTGTGGCCAGGAGACAGGAGACACTGTCTGAAGGTTCCTTATGTCTATTCCTTTTGGCTCTAAGAAATTAACAAAAGGGGTTTTTTTCCCTATTACAGATGAACTTTTTAGACAATTTGAGAGAAGAGAACCTTAGACATAGGGCTTACTGGAAAATTATGATGGCTCATGGAAATAACACATATCATCACCTGAAATGTTGTCCACCACACCCAGTGCTAGCTGTCTACATGGTTTCTGGAGAAAGGAAATAATTTCCATGTAGTATTTAATCCCCCTGTCTTAAAATGGGATCAGTCCTTCACGGGAGATGCCAGATCTTCTTTCATTAAGAGGGGTAGTCTGAACATTTAGCTAGGTCTTGATGCGTGACATTTAGCTTCATTTAGGTGAGATGAATCCCACTCACACTGCCAGGTGCTAATACTGGTTTTCTAAGAACCTGCAGAGCAGAACCCCCTCATACACTGAATTAATCAAAACTATTTAAAGAAATTTGACATGAGGTATTTGGTGGTAATTTCTGGCTTTATCATTTTGTTTGAAGCATGGCCTGACAGTGATTCATCTTGCAGCTTGGACTGGAAATCTGGATATAATGCGAAAATTAGTTAAAGCAGGCGCTGATCAAAAGGCTAAAAATGAGGTTTGTTGATGACAAATTTTTACCGACTCTATAAACATGTTAATGTTGGAAAAAGATCAAGCTTGTTCTTACAGAGTTACTTATGGTTTTTCAGGAAGGAATGAATGTACTGCACTTTGCAGCTCAGAACAACAGTGTTAAAATAGTTGATTATTTTCTCCAAGATCTTCATCTGAATGACTTGAACAAGCCTGATGGGGTACAGTATGTTTCTTTGTTTATTTCTTTGATGTCATGAGGCATCTGTTGTGGGCAAAACAACCTTGACTTGAGGCATTCCAGTGAATTTTAATTTATTGCCAGTTATATGCACTTTTAATTACTGATTTGAGTATTGAGAAAGAAGACAAACAGCCAGACAAGCACTTAGAGAAAACACCTTTCCTGCCTCTTTGCCTGTCTTAGCTGAATTTCAGACACCTCTCCTTGCCTGCTCCCCTTGCTTTTGCTGTGTCTGATGCTCAGTCCCATCAGTGAGTCAATGGGAGGCAAAGGAGGTTGGGATCAGTCCACAGTGGTTTCCTTTTTTTCCGCTCTTTGCTCCTTACTCTTACTCTGCTCCAGCAAGGGTTCTTCCGTGGGCTGCAGTCACCCTGCCCATGTACCTCCTCCTGTGTCTCCTTCCTTGCATCCTTTCGTGTTTCGTCCTGTGTCTTCTCTTGTGCATCCTCCCCATAGCGGTGACCACCCTTTCTTAAATAAGTTTTCAGAGGTATCATGTGCTTCTCTAATGGGTTGAGTGCTGACATGTGGTGGGTTAGTTTTGTCTATTGTGGAGCCAGTTGGAAATGTCTGTGACTAGCATAGGGCAGTCTCTGGCCTCCTCCCACACAGCTTGCCCCTGTAGCCCCCTGCCCTTACCAAAACCTGCCAGTTACTGCCAACACAGGCATATTTTGCCAACACAGAACATAAGACTGTGTGCCGCCGTCCTACAGAAGAGCACCAACTCTTCAACGGTGCCAGGGCCTTGTCCTTATCAGGTTTGCTGTTTTTTTTATTTTTCCTTCCCACAGTGTTGGGATCTTGCTTTAAAGGCTTACTTAGCTAAGTAGGATATTTTATCTTTACATGAGGAAAATTTATTCTTGTAGGATCTGTCACCAAAAGAACAAAGCTGCCCTGTCCTTTTTTTTGAGTCTTGAATTGTATTGACCCAGTGGTACAAAATTAGGAATTTTGCATTACAAGGCTGACAAAACAGAGATAATTTAACAAAACAAACCTTTGTGGTTTAGGCCTTGGGAAAGGAAAGGTGAAGAAGAATCTTTCTTTATGTTGGGGTTATTTCATAATTATCTATTAGTTGCTTGCATTTTTTTTCTTAGACATTTAATACAGGCCACTGCCATGTAGTAACTAATTGGTTAGACGGCCTCTCTGTTCGACCAGTGGCATGGTTTTATGTCCAAAATAACTTTCTGCACTTGAGTTGTAATCAGTTGGAAAAGTTCTTATTATTTTAACTGCCACCAAAACCCCCCACAAAGTACAGCACTGAATTCAAGCCTCCTGGATGAAACTTCTGAGATATGCTTGTTACGGTTTTGATTGTGGAATTCAGATCAAGCATGTTACACCATGGAAATAGTTCTTACAACTTCTTTACTGCCTGTTTCTGAGCATCCTCATACTTTTAATGACGCAATTGTTTTGGTAAATATTTTCATACTGAAAAGAATTAAGAATTAAATATTTTTGAGAATTAAATATCTACCTGGTTACCATTTCTGAGCAGTTTTCAAATATTTTCTTCAGTACAAGATGTATAATCTGATTTTTTACAATAAATATTGCATCTTTTTAAAATTCTTATTCTTCTTGTGTATATCTACTTTTTTGTTAATCATATGATATATCAGTTTTTATGCAGAATGCACATACACATATGTATGCCAAATATCTAGTAACTGGAAGAAAAGTATTTTTACTTTCAGTAACAACTGTGTTTATTTCCATAATTGTTTTCTAGAAAGGTAAAAAGCCATTTCTTCTGGCATCTGAAAAAGGCCATGTTGACATGATAAACAATTTGATTGCTCTGAAGCTGTTTACATCTGAAAAAGATAAGGTAAAAGTTTCTTTCTCACAGACCTAAAACTAAAAATGTGCTTGTGAACGATTACTTTGTGTCAGTGTAGTCACTATGCAACCAGGGGACATGAATAAGCTGTGCAGATGTCACCGTGCTGGCAGTGGTACATATCGGACCAACCGATCCATACAAGGATGATGATTTTTCAGTAATTAAGGGAGGACAGTGGAACTTCTGGTCTTATTGCCAAGAGACTTTTCCATATGAATTAATAACTAATGTAAAGCAAGAGTAGCATATGCAGTCTGTTGGGAGAAGTGGGAAGGTCTGGTGCCAGCCTCTCTGCTGGGGGATCACGTTTCCCAGTTTTTCACTCCGCACACTGCTGTCTGTGTGTCACTGCTAGGTCTGGCATGACTGATTTTTGAAAGTTGTTTAAATACTTCAGGATGCAAATAAACATCCATCGCCATGCTCGAACACATCAATCTGATTCAATTTGCTTTTAACACTGCATTTTAAGGTGTCTAAATAACTTTCAAAGTCTGCCCTTAAATTTCCTTGCTCCATACTTCACTATTTGTGGAATACTCACGTCAGTGTTTCTGTGCATCTGAGGCACTGCAAGGATAAATACATTAAAAATTGTAAAATGGTCACATACTGCATTTATGGAACCATGTAAGCAAGCACCCAGGAAGTTATTTTTTTTTTCTTTTCTTTTTGTATCCTAGTGATACTGTAAAAGCTGCAGTGCAGCCTGGAGCTCTGGTGTGCTAAGTAGTTTTTCAGCAGCAGTTAACTAAGTGTTGTCCCAGACATCTAGCAGGCTGAATGTGTAAAGCAGCAATGATGGGAGGCAAATGCTGTGATCCTAAAGAGTAAGTATGTAGGAAGCCAGGACAGCAGCTCATCTCATGGGTTACTGAAAGTGACCATGCTGTAACCATCAATTAACAAACATACGTTTTCCTAAAATGGATTTGCATTTTCTGCCCTTCTGCCTCCACAGTGCTCTGATTGAAAAGCTGTTCTGGACCCTCATTTCCCTGAAGATTAGGATCCTTCTCCTAATTTCCATCTTCAGTTTATTTTAAGCCACTTTTTTACTTGGTTTTGTGCCACTATTTTCTTTTAGCTCAAAAGCTGCTGCTCTTCCTGATAATCATCTAAATTCCTCTTTGTTTTTATTTTCTTGCTGATGAGCTATTTTTTTTTTCCTTATTTAGCTGGTGAGGATTTGTACTGATGGTGAAGAGGATTGAAGATTGTGACATTGGCATCAAAGCCTCTACAATATTATATACACTGACCTAGGTTTTGGCCATTTATCATTAAATCAATGCTTTTAGGGGCTTGATGCCCCTGTCCTTGTAGAAATCAGTGCCCAAAATTCTCTTCTGATTCATTCTTTCAGAGTTAGAATTTTAGGTCTTTTTCACTGGTAATACACTGCAGTTCTCAGAATATGAGACAACCAAGTAGACCAAGGTCATGTCTGCAGACATATGAAAAGGTTCCTTTTGGTTTAGTCTGAATCTTGGAATATAGTGTGTGGATCTGCCTCCTTCTCCTTTTCTGTAAAAGAGAGATGGAAAGACCAAAGGCTGTGTGTTTAAGTGCATGTTGTTTTTGCTTAATGTTCTGACTTTATTTTGGGTTTTAAAATATCTTATTTGGCATTTTAATTTCAAGGAGGGAAACACAGCATTGCATCTAGCAGCCAAAAATGGTCACAGTGAAGTTGTAGAAATTCTGCTGGAACAGTGGGAGGAAATAAATGACCTCAATGAGGTAAGGACACAGAAATTACCAAAGGAGATAAAGTTAGAGATTTGAAAATTCAGTAAAAAAAAACCCAAAACATTTTAAAGGAATAGATATTGCACTGAGTGGACTTCATTAGTTCTACTGCTTTTCCGTTTGCATCCTGTTTCAATGTTCCCCCTCCAATACATTGAGCTCCATTATCTCCTTTAATGTCTCTTTGTCCTCTGTTCCTCACACAATGGTCTTCCCTCTGTCTGGAAAGCCCCAACTATTGGTAGAAGGAAACAGGAGGGCCTAACCTACACCTTGCTTCCTGTCCTCCAGCATTTCTGGCCCATTCCTTTTACTGCCTCTGGTCAGGCTGTTCCCTCAGCCAGTTCAGCTGCATACCCAGCACATAGCATCACAGGCACCTCAGCAAAGAGGCCTTGGATTTGTACCTTGTTCATCTGATCTCAGTTGGCTGCACAGAACTGGCTGCAGTGACTGCATACCTACTTTTTCTTTCCTGGGCTAGTGTTGAGTTCAGCCAGCATATTCATAAATGTGTATTAGCTGTGAAGGTTGTATCCCTGAGCTGATGCACTCATGAGCTTAATTTTAAGGCTTAAAGTAGGGAGGGCAGAGTGAAATGCACACTAAATACTGAGCTCAGTGCTCCTGCTTTGCAAAGAGTCCTTGTGTCTCCTGTGGGGCAGCTGGAATGAACTGGGCAAGTTAATTCACTTTGTCGTGGGCTGGCATGCCCATTGCAGAAACCTGCCACGTCGTGGACAGTCCCCAGCGGGTGACGTGAGTAAGGGACACCTACTCCTACCCAAGGCCCTCCTCTTCCTTAATGAGCAACAGATTTATGGCTCGAGAGGTTCTCTCTTATCCAGCTTGTCTGTTATTTCCAGCTATGCAAGCTTTGAGGCATGCAAGCCCCTTTGAAATGTGAATCCCTCGTGTTTCCAAACCTCATCTAACAACGTTTTTGCTTCTGTGTACAAAGCTTGTACTGCTTGTGTCCCTGCCTTGCCATGGCTAATGGTGCAGACTTCCTGTCCAGCCAGAGATGTTCTGGTCTGTGAATAAAGAGGTCTTTCTTTCCCCAGCATGAGCAAAGCACTAAAATACATTAAGTTTACCAGAGTAATGGTGGCAGGAGTTCAAGCAAGGAAAAATCAGGATTTATTGATCCTTCTGTGATTGCTGAAACACTAGAGTAACTTTCAGTAAACCTTTCTGTATTTTAGGAGTTGTGAAGCAAGGATTAGATCATTGTGCAGCCCAAGTAACTTATTTTAGAGAGTTGCTGTGGAGACACAGAGACTTTTTTGGGGTGAGAAGATTTGAAATAAAGGTGCAGCAGAATTATTTCTGCTAGAAGTGCTAGTTATAACTAGCACCAGAGCTTGGAATTCATCAGAGATCTATGGCATTGGACTGGCAGAAACTGGCACGTATGGTATGTGCTAGCATGCTGGCAGAGTTGCCTGATGTTGAATGGCAGCAGTTGCTACCCACCATCTTTGTTTCTGTGCCTGTTGCTAGTAGTCTTATTTGAAAAGAGCATGATTAATATTTATGAAATAGTTATCTATAGTGTAAAGCTTACCATGTATCTGTTGACATAAACATCATCTGTCATTTAAGTGTTGGTGAGTTGCCATTTCATTTAAGTGCTAATTTAGGAGCATTCAGGTTGTATTGTCTTGTGACCATCTCCCCTTTTCTGTTGAGCTGGATGAGTCTGATTCAGCTCACCTGTTTTGCGTCACAGTCTTACAGTCACGTGGCTTAAATTGGAACAGACATTTTCTCTCTGTTGGTCTAGAATGGAGAAACTCCATTTTACTTGTCTGTTGAAGGAGGTCATGAAAAATGTGTGGAACTCTTACTGGAAGCAGGGAGTGACATCAACATTTTAACTCAAGTATGTACACAGTATCCTTCCAGCACACAGGTACTGGGGCATCCTGGGCTGTGAGAAGGACCTTATATTCTCTTTTCTATGTGTACTAAAAGTGTATTTTCTCTGCTTATTTTTATGAAATAGTAAATAAATAAATAAAACAGAATTGAGAATGTGGAGAATGCTAAGGAAATTAAACTGAAGTGGAAGAAATATATCATGGAATTGAAAATCCTCCTTTTTTGGCAGTGTATATGACTGAACAGATGACAAACGTGTTCTCATCTGGTTCCTGGACTCCAGTCCAGCTTATATCTGTTGAATGGCCTTGGCTTGCCTGCTGGGTGAAGTTTATGATTCCAGCAGACTGAAAGCTTGTTTGTTTTAGCAGAAATATTAAATGAAAATTTTCTATTGATTTATTTTTAAAAGTTTATTACGGTAGCTGTACTTGCTTTTTAAAGGTCAAACTGAACTAACAGACTAGGAGACATGTTGGCATTGTTGTTGTCCATGGTGCAGGATAGCTGGCAATGCTGATTTATTAATGCTCTTTCTTAAGAGAGATTGAAAAGCATTACAGAATACTGGTGGTTTTAGGATGTTTGTTATGGTGTAGTAAAAATGGGATGTTCCTTCAGTATTTACAAAAACACATCACACTAACTAGCTGATCCACTTCGTTTTACATCATTTTATCAAAGGGAGCTTTTTTGGGGTGAGGGGATAATAACACAAGTTTAAATGAAATATCCTGTATTGATAGCTCTCTTTAGTACTGTTTTTCCAACAACAAAAACGTGTTTTTGCTTTCTATACCATTTCTTTCAGAACAATAGCAGTGCTTTGCAGATTGCAGTTCAGAATGGACATCTGTCTTTGGTTACTTTTCTTATTGATAAGAATATTGACCTGGTTCCTAAACCTGAGGTGAGTGTGTATCGATATAACTGTTCTGCTGCTGTTCAGCATGTCCTGTCTTTTATGGCCTTTCTTGGGAGTTCCAACAGCTGAATGAGATTGACTAGTTCCTTTATTTTTTTAGTATACACGTTATTACATGGTTTATGGATGTTGGTTAGCAATATGTCAGTACTACAGTGCAGGATGGAAATAGAATGTGGGCTTCGTGACTTATCTGCCATGATCACTGGCCTGTTGCGTAACGTCATCAAGGAAGAACAATTTATGGTCTGCTTGAAAGAATTTATTTTAAAGATTAAGCAGTTGTGCTGCTTGCTCTTGTTGGCTTTCTGTAGCAGAAGCAACTCATAAAATTGTAACTTATGTTTTGGAAACATTTCCAGTGCAGCATTGCGTAAGAGCTTGCTTTATTTTTCTGTAGCCCTGAAGAAATGGCTGTGGTTATAAAGACTCTAATGAACTGGTGTCTGGCACCTGTGAAGGGCACTCGTATGGAATTGGTTTTTAGCTGTATTTAACAACAAACTGATGAGTCACAGGTTCAACATACAAAGTGGTCTTGCTAGTCTAATGGTTGGATCATGACTGATGTTTGATCTGTGGCTCAGTTATTTTAATGAATAATTACTCAAATAAAACCCCTTAATTTCTTTCTAGCTATAATTTGCTTTTTATAAATATGACAACAAGTCAGTTCATATGAAGAATATTTACAGCAGCAATATGTTGCAAGAGTTTATTCCTGGAAAGTAGATTTTGACAGCTGTATTCTGTCTCCAGCCTGTCCAACAAAGGGCAAACCCAGTTTTCTGAGGGAACAGAAACATGACCCTAAACTCTCTATTGTCAGCCACGGGTAGCAGCACATCCCAGGTATGAACACATAGGAGGAGCACCTTGCTGCATTCCTAAGTGTTGACACACTGATACGCAGGCAGTGCACTCAGCATTTCCAAGTTTCTCAGCTGCTGCTGTGGCTGTTCCAGGAGAAGGAGCAGGCTGCCATCTCTGACATAACTCTGCACCTCAAGGTGTGCTTTCTGCAGTCTCAAACCTCTGCTGGAGCATATCACCTTTGCAAGGGGCAGATTTTAACAAGAACCTCTTTCTTGTTTCAATGAACTTCTAGTGAAGTATATATATGTATAAATATAATAGTTTATTATTTTCCCTCCACAGCAGAAGAATTCCCCTCTCCATTTAGCAGTCATCAGTAATCATCTACCAGTAGTAAAAAGCCTCTTGGATGCCAATCATGATATAAACTCCTTAAATCACGTAAGATAAACTGGGAATTAACTTAACTTCACTGTTAAAAAAGAGATTATGCTGATTTTGCTTGAAATATTTTTTTTTTCCTTATGAACATGGGGTTCAAAAAAATAGGAAGGAAGAGGCAGTAATCTGCTTATCTTTCTGCGTGTGTGCATGTGTATTAGTCACTGGTACATGCTGTGCTAAGTATTGTTTGTGCAAGATAAGAATAGAAAAATATATATACTAAAAAAATATTTAGATTAATTTATTGTTTAAGTGGTACTCATGCATAATAAATGACAGAAATGTCTCAACAGTATTGATCTCAGAGGGAAACCCAGTGCAGAGTGTCAGATGGCTAGGATGGAGTTAATTTTTTTCATAGCAACCCATAGGGTGCTGTGTTTTAGATTTGTGACCAAAACAGTGCTGGTAAGGCACCAGTGTTTCTGCTGTTGCTGAACAGTGTTTGCACAGCACCAGGGTCTTTTCTGTTTCACACTCTGGCCCCACAGTGAATAGACTGGGGGTGTGGAGGTGGTCAGGAGGGGACACAACCAAACAGATGACCAGAGCTGACCAAAATGATGCTCCATGCCATACAACATCACACTGAGTGATGAAGTCATAGGTCTCTGTGGCGTAATTGGTTAGCGTGTTTGGCTGTTAACTGAAGGTTGGTGGTTCAAGCCCACCCAGGGACGCTGGTATCTGTTTTCTTTGCCTTTACCAGGATTGTTTGGCTTCTGCTTGGTGGCCTTTGAAGGCCTGGTTGGTTGTTGGCCAGTTCACTGTAGAGCACCTTCACCACCACTAATCCCCTCAGGTAATGGATACCTTCCTCTATGGAAGGGCACTTGTTGGTGAAAGTGATGCTGACCTGACATGACCTCCTATAATTGTTAATGACCATTTTCAGCTTTTGCTGTGTTGTGTATCACTTGGCTTTGCTTTACCTGGGAGAGCCATGGTAAAAGCACTAGCCTTGAGCCTAATCTGGTACGCAGCCCTAGACTGCTGCTATCTGGGTACTCAGACAACCATCTCATGGAGAAAATCAGCAGTTACACTTTTCCCCTTTTCACCTTGGATATTCCTTGAATATCCTCACGTAATCAGACTGTACATACTAGTGTGTGTCCTGAGCCTCATTTTGATTATTGTTCATAAGGTTAAACAACTAATTGTGAATGCTGCACAGGAACATCCCTGGAGGCAGTTGATGCCTGGATGGCAAGATGTGTGGGAGGAGTTGGGCAGGTGCTTGGGGCTGTTATTGCCTCCAGTAGCTTGGGATTTCACACCTGAACAGACATGTAGTCCTGGGTCATTGGTACACCATTTGAAGGAGCCTTGCCTGTCCCGATGAAACACATCAACATCTAATGATGTGTTGGGGCTTGGCCCATGCCTACCAAGCTGCCACCACTGCCCTCAAAAGAGAAAGTGCGTCTCCTGATCAAGGAGCACACAAAAGGATGCTGAGAAGGTCTCCTGCTCTGAAGCGATCCATATATTGGACTAGATGATCTTTCGAGGTCCCTTCCAATCCCTCACATTCTGTGATTCTGCGATATGGCCACTGAAAAGGTCACTCATTCTGAGGGCACACAGTGGCTGGAGTGAAAATAAGTATGATGATAAGCTATTCTGACACATAAACAGAATTTTGTAAACTTCTTGAACACATCTTTTAGAAGTGTCTTGTGCTTTGTCTCTAGCATATCTGAAATTATATTGTAATGGCTACATACATATCTCTAAATTACTGCAGAAAAGAAAATAGGATGTATTGTTAGGGGAAATTTCCGAGGTCGTGTGATTGTAGTCTGTATTCCCAAAAGCGCTGATGAGAGACTCTAATGTGGAACCCTGAGGCTGGTGTTCCTTGGTTTGTAAGGTCTTGGTGTTTGACTCTGCAACCTTTAAGTCAAGATCTAAAGGCCAAAAAAGTGCTCTAATCAGACCTACAGAATGTAGATTGGCAACATCAGAGAAGCATAGGCACAAAACCTTCAACGTGAAAGGCTGCTGTGTCACATGAAACACACTGAGGGACATGTCCAGATATGCAAGGTTTCCACGAATGACAACATATCTTGTTTGCTGCTGCATTACACCCATAGATGTCTGGAGTTTCTTATTCTAATACTCTGCAGAAGGATAAATAAATAGGTTTTATTTGGGTACATGCAACTGTGTAGAGACTACACAACCTTCATTTCAGACCCAAAGACTAGACTTAAAGCTGAATGCCCTTTTAGCTGCACTTTTTATTAACAGTTTGGTTTTGTTTAATACTTTGGGGTTTTTTGTCCTTTCTTTGGCTTTTTGCTTTTGGTTTAAGGCTCACTGAACCCACTATGGAGCAGACTTCTGTTCCGTCTTCCACTCCGTATCATCGTTTTGTGGCAGAGCTGGCTAACAAAACCTGTCGTGAACTGTGGTGTGATATAGTTGAAAATTATGCACGTCCACTTCTCTTTGCATGAATTTCAGCAAGGAAGAGGTTACTTGACAGGATAGTATGGGTGGGGGTTGGCTGTTGCATGAAGCACTCTTGTCCAAAACACCTTGTTTTAAGAGGGAAGAGAGAGAGAGCTCATTAGGTACATTAGAGGGGCACAACAGCAAATTTTTCCTGAGCCAGCTGGAACTCCTGTCTGGTTTCCCTGCAGAGCTCCCAGATGCTCTCTTGTTTGCCTGAAACAAAACTGGCAAGTAGTTAACTCAAAAGTTAAATGCTTTCATTCTGCTCAGTGTTTTATAGCCAAGGCCATCTCTTGTTGTGAATCTTCTTTAAATTCAGATTGTGAGCACTCTGCTTTTAAGGGGGAGTTTGGCTTACTGTATTTATTTGGTGTCATTAATTCCAGAGGCAGGAAACCCCTCTACATCTGGCAGCTGATCTTGGCAATGTGGAGTTGGTGGAAGTGCTGCTGAAGGCAGGCTGTGATCTCAAGACTGTGGATAAGGTAGATTGCATTCCTGATCCATGCAAGGATTATGTGATTTCATTTAACCTTCTTTGCAGAGATGCAAGAAGCACTTGTTTCCAGTCGTCCTTCCTAAGTAAAGCTAACTGTTAGTTGTTACAAATGAAGTCTCCTTTTACTATTGATGTACCCAGAGCCTGCAGAGATCTGAAAGTATTTTAGCAAAGAGCTGTTTTTGAGTTCAAATGTGATGAAAGCCAGTGGGGTGAAAAATGTAAAACTTCCAAGCTCTGTAGTTTGAAGGCTAAGCCCCACTGCTAGAGACCTCTGATGGAAAAGGGGACGAGGCTTATGGAGTGGAAATAGCCTGCAGCTGTTGTAACTGTGCACCAGCAGCCAGGTCCATTGCCCGGTCCATTGCACTGGTACTGCCAGCTTCTCTAATTGCAGTGATGGTGAATTTGCCCTCTAGCATTCTGGGCGCTCTGGAACTGGTGGTGCCATGTCCCAGGGAAGCCATCCCAGATCTGTTCAGGTGGGTACTTAGACCCTGTTACTGATGTTCAGCCTGGAAAGACTGAGGCAAAAATGGCAATGGCTGGAAGAAGTACCAAAGCAGAGTCTCTGAGGAAGTGCTTTTGAAAGGATAGAGTACCAAATCCAGTTTTTACAAATTTTGTTAAACCACTGCAAGACTGAGCCTGCCCTTTTTATGCTGTTACAACTATATTGATTTTCTGTATGACTGAATTGACGTTTATGTTTAGCATAAGCAAAATCTAGCTCTTCAGTTATTTAAAAAAGTAATTTTAATGCATAAAACTGTCCTGATGAGGAGCAAAGCTTTATGGAATGAGGGTTTTTTTTTTTCCTGGCCTGATGTGAGGCTCGGGGCTCAAAGTGTGGGTGACACAGTTGATGTGTTTTGGGAGGCCGAGGTAAGATGCTGCAGTGCAGTCATGCCTACACTAGCAAGAGAGCTGCAGTTCTTATATGGGCTAATCTAGGATGAAGTCTTGTCTACTTCAGACACCTCCTTAGCTGTTGGAAAATTGTCACTACCTATTCATAGTTCAAGGGCAAACACAGAAAATTACTTACTGCCTGTTTCGACTTTAAGAACCTGCAAGCCTTTGGGCTGGATAGTGCCCTGGCGTTACAGTAGTGTTGACAGAGTTCAGGGCATGTTACATGAACTCTGAGCCAGCCTAAGTTCTGTCACTTTTCTGCACTGGTTGTATTTCTTGGAGTAGCTTTTCCTTTGCCCGTTTGCTGGATGACCCCTGAGGCCATGCCATCACTGGGAACATTTGCAAGCACAGCCCTCTTTGAACTGAATTGGTGCTGAGATGGCAAAAATGTTCCTGTCCTTCTTTATTGAAGAGCAGGCAGGAAAAAGGGGAGCCTGCTTTGACTGCACAGTGTTTTCCTGGCCTCTGTCCCCTGGCAGCAAAGGTCCTCAGTCTCCAGAGCTTGCCATGTATGTGCACCAGTCGCAAGTTGCTACAGCTCAGGAAATGCTCCCTTGGGAGCTCTTCCTTCCTCCCATATCTGCAGATATAATTGTGTTTCGTTGTGACTGATGGTGCCGAGTGCTCCCTTTGTGCAAGACTGCTGTGCTGTGTGTGCACGCAGGATGCCAGCAGTGTCTGCACTAGCACTGGAGGCCAGAAACACCCCCTTTTTCCAACCCCCCACCTACCTGCAAAATGCAGAGCGCCTTTCCAGAGGTGGGATCCAAGGAACTCTTGTGGTCTCCGGACTCTTCACATATAAATTATGTCTATGCTGTAAAGATTTTATGAAGTGTAAATTCTTTGGCTTCAATTGTGATGCTTTTCTAAAAACAGGCTAATTATAATTATCTTGAGCAGAGCCAGGAGCTAAAACTCAAAAGGGATGTATTAGAGAACTTTATAATAGCTTGAGAGTTGAAATGCCTCATAATTTAATTACTGAACCTTCTAATTAAGGGGCTGGCTTTTTTTAGGTCTAATTTTCCAGAATGCCTAGCACTTGAGTGGGGAATACCCTGAGTAAATGTGAAGCAGTTGTACTCAGTGCAAATCTGTTGAAAATGGTCAATTATAGAGAGAACCCTGTAGAGCCACTGAGATGCCTTTACATCAAAGTGCTGATAGCAGAGATGGGTTCAGAGAGACTGAGCAGTCCTCTGCAGCTGGAATTAAAGCAATGTCTTTTAATTCTTTTGACTGCCTGTACTACCCAGGAAACATCACCTTCAGTTGTGCTCACTTCAGTTGTCATGAGAAAGCCATTCCCACACCCTCTTTCCATTCTGTGAGCCAGCTTCTCTTACCATCCAAAGCAAGATGCAGGTTTGCCCTTAAAGTCGGAGGTTTCCAACTTTGCCAGCCTATCCACCTGAAATAACAGGGGAATGAATAAGAGCGAAAGCAGGTATGAAGTATGCAGCACTATGCGTGCAAAAGGTTTCTGAAGGCAGCTGTACCTCAGCAGAATTTCTTTAGTTCACTTCAGGGAAAACTGACCACCTCCGGGCTGAGGATACAGCTCATGCAAATGATGTTTTCCTGAAAAAAAGGGATGTGCCTCTGTGTTTCTTCTATGACATACTTACCCTCATATATATGAGATAATGTTCTGATTCACTTTATCTGCTTTCAGCATGGAAAAACTGCACTAGCTGTGGCATCAAGGAGCAATCATGCCCTCATTGTAGATATGATCATTAAAGCAGAAAGGTATTATACCATGAAGCAGGTAAGAGACACCTTTCATTACACTAAGAAGAACTAGAAGGGAAAAGTTGATTCTGATCTTTTGCCTGAAATGCCTTTTGCCTGAGGTGGTTCCTTTCAGCAGGTTGCAAGACTGACCTTGCTTAATTGAGGTTAGGATTTGGAATGGGAAGGTCTCTACCCCATCCATGTTTTATCCCAGACTAGCTGTAAAATTTCAGGCAGATCTTACAGTTTGCCTGCATCATGTTCTACACACACAAATAAAGAGGTGGGGAGAGATTCTGACACAAATTCAAACTGTGCAATCAGCATCAGGGTTGGGATGACCTGAATCCACACTGATTTCCTGTGTCCTTTGGTACAGCAAAATCTGTGGTTGAAAAATGGGGGAGTGCAGGTGTCTGTCACTCCTTTGCTATTAAGGGCTCAGCCACTTCAGCAGAAGGTCCCTCTTCTGTTCTGTATGTGTGAATTATAAAACAGTCAATGAAATGGGAAAGAACCAGGCAACAAATGTGAAGGACACAGCTTAGATTGACCTCACATTGTCTGAATTTCTAACCTTCTTTCCCTTTTTGTTATTTAAACATAGGCTGCTTAGTGATGGCCCTCCCTAAAGGGCAGAGAGTCAGATGTATTAAAGTGTAGATGACAATTATTTTGGCCTGTGCTGACTGTCCCACATCACTTATCAATCTGTACACACTCTATAGGTGGTAAGTGTCTGAACAAGAAATGCTAAGTCTAGTACCTCTTAAAATCAAAGGAGTATTTGGAGCTGGGCTGCTGGTGAGGCCCATTCTAGAGATGTGCCTTGAAACTCTGACCCAGCCCAAATGGGTCTTGAAAATTCAGGACATCTCATGTCATGAGGGTCTTAACTGGGTCCATTTAGAATTCTGAGAAGATGTATTTATTCTGTCAATGACAGCTGCAGCAATGAGCCACAAAGAACCTGCTATACCTATACACTTGATGAAAGGGATGTATTTCGTAGGATGGTGAAGGTGCATTTCAGGGCATTTTAGTGCTCCATAAATCAGTCTTGTATTGGCTTTCTCAGTTCTTCTTGTTTGGAGCCACAGGTTTATGTGGGCTCCCTGAGACTTGATTAGATTTGCTGGGTTTTGACAACTTACCGTGTAAAGCCCCTAAGCTCTCTCAAACACGCTGTTTGTTTGCAGGCTAGTCTCACTGAGGCAGTAAAAGACATCTCTTGTAGCATCCACCATAAAACCTACAAGAAGGAAGATGCTAACACAATTTATTTGTGTAGACCAAGTAATTCTGTGAGCACCAGAGTTAGCAAGTGGGGAAAAAGGAAATTAGGAAAAAAGGACCAGTGAAAGGAAATCACTTGACTGTCAGATGTTGTGCTCTTATTGATGAGCTACCACACAAACCTGTAACTTCTGCTTCCTGCTAGAGAGTGTTTGATTTACCAGGTTAGCCAAATGCCTCCCGGGATGGTATAAACATACTGATCCTGCCCAGGTGCAGACACATGAATTAGCTGGTCTTTTACCACCCCACTCTGGCCCTGCACGTACAAATCAGTGACACTTAAAGCTGCAGGGTCTTGTGCTGGTTAAATCACAGATCTAGATTAATTATAATGAAAAAACCCTCCATGAACTCCCTGTATTGTGCATATTTGATTTGTGTCAGTTCAGCTGGAGTTGTCAGGTACGTTATTGTTTCTTTTGGCTTAAAGGGGAATTATAAATTAAGTCATCTGTTGCCAGAGAAGACATGACAAGTCTGACAGCAGTGAGTCTGTAATGCTTCTAACCTCTTTGCATTGTTTACTGA
This sequence comes from Antrostomus carolinensis, assembly GCF_000700745.2. Lineage (NCBI taxonomy): Eukaryota > Metazoa > Chordata > Aves > Caprimulgiformes > Caprimulgidae > Antrostomus > Antrostomus carolinensis. The sequence continues at coordinate 30,932 of NW_010300292.1, read as the reverse complement.
ATTGCCTGAGGAGCAGAAAAGATGTTCAAGCAGACAGTTTTCTGCAAGAGCTCCACAGATGCTGGGAAATAGAAACGTAAGTGTTTGTATCCTGTTACCTGAAGCTGAGAGCACAGCCTTTGGGAACAGCTTAGATCTGACAGATATGGAATATGACATTGTTCAAGTGGTGTTAGGAAACGACAGCATTTTGAGCCATTATTGTAAGAACTGCCTTTTTGTTTTTGCCTGAGCATATCACCGTGTCAGTATCTACATAAGGCTGTACAGGACCGGTGTTCACTGCTCACTAAGCAAAGGTTCCCAGCTTCATTACAAAATTTATCATCTGCTTTTTTTTTTCAGGAACATCTACCTCATAGTGGTGACAAGTCAGACTGTGACTTGTCCTTCAGACAAGATCACAGTACACAGACCAAGCAAATCCGTTCCTCCCTTTGGAATCTAGCATACAACCAGTTAAGACCCCAGGAATGGAAAAAACTGGCCCTGTTCTGGAAGTTCACAGATGGACAAATTAAAGCAATTGAAGAACAGTGGACAGGTAACAATATCTGAATAGCTAGACATAATATAGAAGCTATAAAAACCACAATGCAGAGTTGCTTTTTAAACTGTATCACAGATACACACTGGCCCTACTGCACTTATTCAACTTATGAAAGAGTGGTAAATGGATACAAGCCTTGTCCCTGGTTACTGGGAAGCAGTGCTGTAGAAGTACAGGCCACTTCTGTTCTCCCTCTTGGCCTGAAAGAACATTAATCTTTGGAAATCAAAAACAGCAACAGTGAGCAGCAGGGAAGGGCCTTGCAGGTCACGCTGCAAGTGAGGACCTGGGGAACCTCGTGCCACAGGAAGACCTTGTTCATGCTCTGTCTTCACAGCTGCCATGAAACAGCAGTTTCTGGTTTCAGGCACCGCAAGTGCTGGGAAAGCAATACTTCTATAGCACACATTGTACTTGCTGAGTACTACTCCAGGGTATACCTCCACGGGTTCAGGACAAATGAAAGGAAAAAAAATTAATTATACAATGGATTAGCTCCCCCCCTGCCATTTATAGTAGCCTTAGGAGAAAACTAGAATTTTAGTTTGTTTGGTTGGTTTTTTTTAAACCATTGTAAGTCTCAGTCTTAATTTTGCTACTAGGCGAGAAAGGAACTAAGAGTAAATGAGTAGGATTTAAAACCCCTTGGAACTCCAGAAGTGCAAAAGCACAAAATACACTGTTTCCAGCATATGGAACAGACAAATGCTTTGTGTATTGCATAGGGAAAAAAAGTTATAAGGAACATGGAAACAGAATGTTGCTCATCTGGTTACATGGTGTATTGCTGGCTCATCAGAATCCTGTCAAGCGTATATATGAAGACCTGGTGGATGCAGGATTTCAGCCTTTAGCTGGTAAGTTGTGTTGTGGTGTGCAGAGCATATGGCACTGTGAGACTGCAGTGTGGTGCTGAGGTCCCTGCTGGTGCTGGGAAGATATGGTGGTGGCAGAGCTGGAGGACACTCTTCCTTTCTGGGAATCTGCCCTTGCTGAACGGTGAGGTTGCTTGAGGAAGAGTGTTTAGGCGAGATGTGAGATTTCTAAAGGAAGATGAAAATGTGCACACTTTGTTTCCCTCCTTTATCCTGCAAACATGGTTATAATGTGATTGGCCATACTTCAGTTAGATTAGTCTGACTTTGGAAAAAGCAGAGCATGTCAAGCAACCATTTTCTCCCCTTACTTTACAGAGAAGATCAGAACTGCAAGTAGCACTGACATTGACTCCAGAAAATGTGCGATTTCATGAGTTCATCAGTAAAACATGGCATATATGATGGAATTACACACCAGATGGAAAGTGACTTTCAAATACAAATAATATATTTTCTGGAAGCAAAAACTTATTTTGAAGGTGTATGACTTTTTCCAATCTAGAAGAACTTGCACTCCTGAAATACTGAGTGGTTCTTTCTCCTATACTTGCTATACAACGATTTAAAGAATTTGAGAGTGAAGGGCTGGCTGGTATACTAATTCCATATCGGAACTGCAAATTAAGCTATTTTATGTTTGACCTGAGATATAAATGAGATGTTTTCTACCTGAAAGAAATGAAATTCAACAAGTGAAAATTATGTGTATAAATCAACCCTTCCAGAAATAGGTCAGCACCTGGCCTCGTTTGGGATTCAGATTTTTATAAAGTCTTGCTAGGATTACAGTGTTCCTGTCTGAAGAAGAGTTCTTCTCTTGTTTAATTAGCGCTGGCATTAGGACAAGTCTTTCTTCTTCAGCATTTGATTTATGCACTGAAAATACACAAAAATGTCATGTCTAAAACCACATGTAGAATTTTCTATCATGGTGTAATCTTGTGTACATACTCAAAAAAGAACATCTGGTATTTAAGACTTAACACAGCTAGAAATTATTTGCCTCTTTTTTGTTCATGTCTTGAATTAATGTTAGTGTCTTGCTGAATATGTTTAAAGGTTTTTTCATTATTGAATATATTTCATATCTGAAAAATCATGTAGAATTTCTATCTTTGTAGTCTTCTCTATAACAAAACATCAGTAATTTTATCATGTAATGGAAGAACTTAATTGCCAACTACCGTCATTTTGTACTGAATCTTAATGTTTGTACTAAAACAACTATGATCTGTATCTTAGTCTTATGCCTAACTGCTGACTTGCGTACAACCTGTTTTGACATGGCTGCAGAGCACCACAGGAATATGAAGAACAGACTGGTAAATCCTCAGGTTTTGGAATTAGGGATCTAAGATCACAAATTCTTTGATCCTGCCAGGTATGCATCAAGTTCTGCAACATTAGCTTGGAAGATCAGCATACTTAACAGTGTGATGGACTTGGTACCTCAGCTGGCCCAAGTTGCACCCTGGGTGTGAAGGCTACCACCCTGTTCTTCATTTAAGTGTGCTGTTGTAGGATATAATTAAAATGCATGTCATTTACACTTATTGCATAAGCAACTAAAGCATATGTAACAAAAATAAATTTAATTTTCACTTGAAAGTGGATGTTAGTAACATTGGAACTAAAAGAGATTCAGACAAAAATCACATTCTAGCCTTTATTTAAAAGTGTGCAAAAGATTCCTTAAATAAAAAGTGTTTATCTTAATAAAATATGTTCTCAGATAGTTTGGAGGTAGAACAACACTTCAAGTTCTTTTTTCCCCTCCAGATGTTTACTATAAAAGCAGTTTTACTTTAAAAAAATTTGTTTAGAAAAGGGTAAAAACATGATACATACTTTAGGCTTTGCTACATCAAATCTGAGAAGACTGGGAAGAGGTTTAAATGATACCTTGATAAAAATCCCCATTGGTGAGAAAGACATTAATTCAGTCAACAACTTTTATTGACTGAACACTGGTATGAGTTTGGCCCTGCAGCATTCGCCCAGCTTGTCCTGCAGGTCTCACAGTGGTAGAACCAGAAGAATGGAGCACAGTTCGAGGATATTTAGCAGCAGTGGCTTGAGATATGGTTTGCTGAAAAGTAATCAGATACATCAAAACACTTAATAGTACCAAAAAAAATCCATTATAATAGTTTAAAGTGAGCTGTAGTTTAAACAGAAAGATTTGCAATCCAGCAAACTGAAATTTAAAAAAACAAAAACAAAAGCCACCCAAACACAAAACAAAAAGCCCAAAACCAAAAGAGGGAAGAGGGATTACTTTAACAGAATGAATAATTTTCCACCTTCCTTATCTGTAATATACTTTTTAGAACATGAAGTGCTAAACTTCCAGTTAACTAGGTACCCTGAGCTTTTATCACCTCAATCTTATATCAGGGTTGGTTTGTCTTGGTTTTTAACCAAACTGTTCAGAATTTTCCTCTAGTGCTAATTTAAGATGCCAACATTCCTTTTGAAGTTCAATATTTGCTATGAGGAAGTCTTTGACAGTTCTCTGGTCTCTGAAAAGACAAGGTGTGCATTTATTTAACAACAATGAATTTTCTCCCCAAAAAACTAGCCACCTTACTGCAGTAAAACGTAGCCATTCTGCTTTTAATCAAAATAAACTCTCTCCCTTGTCAGATTAATTACAGATAAATACTTCAATGTGATTGACTTCCACTTAGGCATTTATTTGCAGAAAGATTATATGGAATGTACCTCTGGGACTGTCAGATTTGTTGCATTTTTAGAAGTCAGATTTTGGTACAGTAGTTCAGGTACTACTTTACTTGTCACACTAGTCACACAATCTGAAACCAGAAATTGTTCCTAATGAAAGAAGTCACACACCAAACCTCTAACTCCCTAAGGACATTAAATTTAAGTATTAATTTCTCCTTCGGAGCCCAAATTCTCAAAAGCTATGTGCAGCCTTCCACAGGGCTCTGATTCACTGCAGGAAGTGAGTGAAAGCAGAATATCCCTCACGTGGACAGCTACCAGTATCTTCAGCTCAAATTAAGGGACCAATGTAGCTTTGCTTGTTCTGGCAGTATCGCTGAAGAGAAACTGAACTCGCAAACAGCACAAAGAAAACTCAGATCCTACTTTACAGGTTAAAATATAAAAGACATCTTGAACTGTTTCACAGGCCTCCAGTTAAAACCATTTTTTGCTCAGATTGGTCTAAAGTGTAGCAATTGCCTAGGCCATTTAGGCCACTGTTTACAGTCTTCTTGTATGTTGGTTTCATACCCTATTAATGCACTTATTTCCGTGTTTTCTTCAGGATAAATGGGAGGGGGGGAGGGTCAGACTCAAAATATAACAAACTGTAGGCTTGACAAATTTGATTGCCTCCAGACAAGGGTTTTACTTTATTCCCCCAGTCATTTGCTATGCTCAGCCTGTCAGTCTAATCTGCATGTCTACCACGTCTGGTTCAGACAGTCTTCTTGCTGTACACCATTGAAGCCTGTCTTTAAACTGTGATTGCATGATGATAACACCAAACACTGCTGTACCAACTGGACACTTGTACAGAGAGGAAGACTCACGGAAGAGCTGGCCAAGAAAGAGACAGCCAAGATCTCTATACCTGGGAAATTACTACAGAAACAACACAAATAGATTAAAGTGGCAATACTTATGTCCTCTCCTCACCAATGCCTTCTACCCAGCTCAAAGACAGTACTGTTTGTTATTTCAAACAGGACTCAAGTCTGAGCCTTGTCCAGTATCTCTTCCTGGTGGTTATTTTTGTTTAAACTACTACTAGATGTGTTGTAATAACTGTGCTGTTACAAACATAATTCTGACTTACCTGAGTGACTGGATGATGCTTTTCGACAATGACTGAACTCATGGGTGGAGCAACTCCCATCACTGCTAAACTACCGCAAATTCTGGCTTTTTGTCCCATATCAGCTCGGCCTGTGATTCGAGCAGTGATTGTTCTTCCTGCTTTCTGTTGAGCAGATGTTATTACTTTCGCCATGGGCTACAAATTAATTAAGTATTAGTTGGTAAAAAATGCTAAACATAATATTTACAATGCTCTTGTAAGTCTGCTTGGTTTTATCAGCCATGTGCCTAAACAGAACACAGATGTTGCAGGTAATCCAGCTATGCTATAGAGACTGATTTTGCTCCACCTACTTGCAGCCTGGTTTATTCCATCTTTTTGCACTCTTAAGCAGCATTTCAAGCAAGTGACTTCTGTCCTGAGGGGAGTAAGGCTAATTTGACAAAAATGAAGCAGTATGGATAATTTAGCTTTGCTCACTGGCTGCATACTGGAATGACAGCTGCAGGCACGTCCATCACCCTGGAAAGTCTTTCTAGCAGTGATAGTTAGCAGATACAAAAAAGCTTCCATGCAGCAAAATGCTGCATCTTTCTCTATCAGCTGGTAGCAAACTGTATCAGGTTGGAAAAAGAAAGGATAGCAATGCAGAACTCAGTGGAGAGAAGTAAGAAGGACAGTTTAGCAACAAATACAGAAGAGGCAAAGAGAGCAGATTGCTAAAGGGAAGCATATTCTTTCCAGAACAAAATGGTATGTGGAACACAAATTGTTTCTGTTGTGCTATATGGAAATGTACGTGCACTCTTCTTCATTTTATGACACTTGCTCCTCCCCCTTCCAGAAATAATTTCAAATTGCTCCTAACAAATATGAGTTTCTGCAACATTAATGCATATGTAAACTCTATGGCAGTTTCCTCAACTACATATGTGTTGCTCTGAAAAAAATGTGGAAATAACAATACCCAAACTAATATTTGTTATATTTATGCCTTAAAAATTTAAAAAAAAAGTTAATTTTAGCATGTTACCAGTTTTTGAGCTGATGCCACTCCAGATCCTGCAGCTGTGCTAGTGACTATTACTGGAGAATCAGAATCTAGCCTGGTTTGAGAAGTGCTTGCATGACCCAGGTGGGTAGAAAACTGTGAATGAAAGCAGAGTTTAAAAACAATGAGTGTAACATTCTAGAAAATAGTTTCACTTTTTAAATAACGAGGTTTTTTACTATACCAATTACCCTTCTAAATTTAACAACTTCATAGATATTTTCTCTAGTTTTACTGTTTTCTGGCTAATTTAAAATATTTCTCTAAAAACTGTAGCAACAGCATGAGTAAGATTTGATACTATTAGAATAAAAAAAATCAGGAAGAGAGGAAAGCGCTCTTCTCTGTTCTAACCTGTGCACTAGCATGAAATTGTTTTACAGTGGCAGTGTCTTCAGCATGACTCCAGGGCAGGTCCAGAACATCTAAGCTACTGGATAATCATCTGGCTGAACCGACACGACAGGACAATAAGCTGAGTTCCCTTGGTGTCTACATATGTTACACTTCTAAAAAATAAGCTTCAAGTCAAGCCAGCTTTACTTCTTTTCAGATTATATTAAGCTCAGGTTTTTTGCAAAAAACTCTCAACAGCTTTTTTCCAGGAAGAACCTTAGAGAGCAAATTTTCCTTGTTATAGTGACCTTGTCTTCCTTAGTTTAATGCATTTTCACTAAAAAAACCCCAGAGCTTAATGAAAGTACAGCAGGCCACAGCAGCTGTGCCCCAGTCACTTCATTTACACAGTGCAGTCTGAATATAGGTTTCTTTTTACGCTTAGACTGTCTTCAGGTTTCTTTGGTTCATGGGCTATGGCATTTATCTTTAAAAAGCTCCAACCAAGGATGTTCATTTTTGTCACTAGCAAATACAGTTCTGTTCCAGCTACACGCTTACCATGTCTTCCAGCTGAAGAGTAGTTGCTGGTGGAGGTGGTGGTGAGGGCAGATTATATTGTGAAGGAGGTACTCTTCCTGCAACAGCAGTGCCATTATCATTTCTCCTACTTCCTGCATCTATTATTACAAACACAAAGTAATGGGATCAGCACATAATCTAGCAAACCCTAAGGGGAAAGAGGTAAGTCACAGTAAAAAATCTACTGTTCCTTTGAGATTTCTGTACAATCTAATTAAAAGGATCAGCTTGTTCTTAATAGGGGTGAGTGTATGTGTGTGTGTGTGTGTGTGTGTGTGTGTGTGTGTGTGTGTGTATATACATATATATATATAAAAATAAATATTCCTATATTTGACCCTTCTTTTCAGATGCTGGGAAATAATATTTTCCAAGGGTCTTGTTTCTGTGTTATGCCTCAACATCCCTGTGGCACTTGTCACATATGCAAAGGACTGATGTTCTCCATACTGGTTGCCAGTACTAAATCCAGTGTGCAACAGCTGCTTTTAACGCTAAGGGCTAAAATCCAGTTCAGGTAGAGAGCAGCAAGACACAGAAGGCCATACTGGACATCTGCGAGGGGGTAAGATCTTTAGGAGGCTCACTGTCAGTAAAATAAAATGTTATTTTAACTTTCCTGACAAGGTACTGCAGTTTCAAAGAGCCACAGGTCATGCTCAGCAGCATCTCATCTCCACATAAAATGGCTGGACACCAGCCACACATCCTGGCTGTACGGCTGGGAAGATCCATGGACACCCTACAGCCTTCATCTCCCCCACCAGCTGGGTAAGCCTGAGCTTGCGCAAAATCCAGCCAGGATTCTTTTGTCTCACAGTGCAGACATCCTGGGGAGGTCAGAGCTGTATCTTTTCCAAGCAGTTTCAGCCTTTTCCTTTAGAATACAAACTTCTTTAAAGGAAGCAGAGAGAGGTAATTCATATTTACACTCGTGTTTCTGAAGCAGATGGTGCTAGCAGCAGTTCCAGGACAAGGGAACTTTGCTCATTCCAGGGACTAGAGTGACACCACCTGGTAGTTGTATTTTTTTGTATTTTCTCTTGAAGTGAGCAGGAAAAATATAAGGAAGGTAGTTCAAATCAGTGCAATACTCAAAGATTTAAAGAATTAAAGTATGCCAGAATATGCATTTTGTGCATATACATGTATGTACACACACATTAAGCTTAAGCATAGAGAGGACCAATGCATAGTTACAAAGCAATCAGATTTGACTGTTACTTAAAAAAGCAGTGTTAGATTTTTTTTTTTAAGCAAAAAGTCATGAATTCTGGCTTCAATGTTCCTTTATATATATAAAAGAGGTTAAAAATAATCTTAGTATAATCAGATTTTAGTCCATCCACATTGACTCCAAATGTTAAGGACCCATTAAGGTTGTGCTATTTGCACGCTATTAGTATCCTACATTATAATGCATGTTATACATTATATGTATGTTATTTGGATACTGTATGTATATTAAATGTACATAACAATCTAGTAAGAATAAATCTGTAAAGGGACCAAATTCTGCTTTTATTTCCAATGACAGTAGGTGGCACTGCAGTGTTCATATAAATATATAATCACCGAGTCTGGCACATGGAAGTTTTAATGTCCATAGATTACAAGACTAGAACAAATCACAATAATAATCTAATCTGATGTTTGAAGTCCCCTGGTGCCTGATCACTGTTCTGTTATATCTGAGGAAGAGTGCAAATAAACAGTTGTACAACCATATTAAAGAGTTCTGTAACTAACTGCATTAAAAGCACTGTCTGGCTGTAACCAACAAAGAGATAGTGTGCCTGGGGCTGGGGAGAAGATGGTATGAAAGGCAGTGGAAAAAGAAGGCAGGCATGGGACCAAGGACAACAGAGACTGTGAGATGTTATGAAGCCTGATGAGGAATACAGCAACCACAGGAAATTTAAAAGCATGATGCTGGACACCCAAGAAGTTGGGTACAGGCACACCAGTGTCCTGAACAGGAGAGAACAGCAAAATCTCTAGGAACTCTGCCTGTGTACCAGCTCCTGCTTCATAGTGAAAATCAAGCCAAATGTTTAATGAATCACAGGGACTGGTCATGGCAGCTCTAGACCTCAGTTTTCTTCACTTCCTTCCTACTTACCCTCTTCTTCACAGGTTTACAGAAACAATGCTTTCCTATTTCACACCACTGTTACCCATCATTATTTGGGAGACCAACTGTCTGTTGCATGTTATTGTAAAACAATAAACAAACAAATAAAAGCTTGGAGAGATTAGTTCTCAATTGGTAACACAGTGAAAAATAAAGTACTTGTGCAATGCCATGTAACTTTATTCCCAAACTCTTCAATAAATCATTCATTCTTGACCTTCCCCAAATGCTGGTCCTGTGTTTTAACTGCACTTAGCTAATATTATATTCTAGTTTCCTAAGCAACTGCACAAATACTGCATATGTTTAACAGGCTCAGACAGCTGCTCAGGTACTTAAGAAAATCCTCTTAAGATTTTCTCCAGGTTTTTATTTCCACTTCTTATCTACATTTTTGGGGAGGAATTTTTCTGAAGTAGTTCAGAAACTTCTGATATAACATAATGTTAAGTTTAGCAACTGAAGTTATTTGTCTGAGACCATCAGCATCTGCTGCTAGTACAGCTGTGACACTCCTGCTGGCACAGCTATTTTCTCTTTAATGTAGACTGCTGCATGAGCATGGTTAGGTTCCTACTGTTAAAGATTGTCTCACTCTGAGGGGGTGATTTCACTGCATCACTAAGGGTGTGCAGCAGCTCTTTCCTGCATAGCTACGGAAGTTTTATGAGTGTGCTGGTGATGTAATTGCACTGGTATTTCCTGTTCTGGTACAGAACTCCAACTAAATACTGAACCTAAGAGATTTACTTGCCCTTTTTGCATTAAAAGGCAAGATAAAGAAAAGCAGAGCTGTCTGGGAAAAGCAGATTCATTGCACAATGAGATTGCAGAGAATAGGGGAAGGTTTTCCAGGATTTCCCCCCCTCACCTCCTATAACTTGGGTGCTGACAGAATTCTGGGTAATCTTCCACACTATTTTAACAAGTTTGCAATCCCTGGCTTCTTGTTCTGCCTTCAGTTGCAGGTTACTGCCCTCACAGCAAGGTGGGATGAAGAAAACGTATTCCACCTTTCAACTTTAGCATTACAAAGTTCAGCATCAGAATATTTCTAAACGTATTCAACAGGAATTTTTCAAGCAATAAGAGTCTGACAAACTGTATCGCCACAAGTCCTCATGTTAAATAAAAAAAAGGGCGAATCCTTTAAAACAAACAAACAAAAACCAAACTCAGCAACACGCCCCCATCCCCTCCATTACTAGATTACAGCTGATACTGACCAGAATCTGTCCTACTGTCCTTGCCCTGAAACATGGTCATTGCTTCCAGGTTCAAAGCACATACACCACGCATAAAGGCTTTCTTCATGGTGTCTTCATACTGTTCTCTTTCACTGTGCAGTCGCAGAATCTCAGCTTTTGTCTGTTCCAAAGTAGCAGTTAGCTGTAAAAGAGAACAAGGAAACAGCTGTTTTGTACTTCTGAATGCAAACTATGAACACACTCCTCAATTAGCTTTAAAAGTCACTTGCTACATTAACAAAAATACGCATTTTCACTTCAAAATCCCTGATACACCAGAGATGAACAGCTACTTGTAATTTATTTGTACTACAGAACATTACTCGTACCAGAGCACACCAAGGACAAGAGTGCATTCAAAAGGACTGTCAGATCCCTACCTAACCCAGTAAGCAGAAATTTATTTTACAAGTTTTTGTCTTATAGAAGCTAGGCATGTGGCACAAGCTAGATTTCCACAGGAACGTGGATTTGCTTAACAGAAAAATAACTGTTCCTAGAAAACTACTGAAGCATAGACTGAATTGTCATCAGCAATCTTTCTTTTCTAGCTATCGTAAAAAACCTAAAAATGCCGAGAATCAGAGAATCACAGAATAGTAGGGGTTGGAAGGGACATCTGGAGATCATCTAATCCAACCCCCCATTTGGCAATAGACCAAGCTACCTTTGTAACTCATTACTTACTGTTTTTGTGCTGGTGAGCCACATTTAGTATGCCTATTCTTAAAATTCTAGATTTAATTTCTTGTTAAAATACAAAGCTTTTAAAATGTGTATTTTAAAACTTTATTTACATACTGTGCACCAATGCATATGTTGGTAACTTCACCTTAAGCTCTGAAAATTTCTTAACAAGCTTAATTGGCAAGTTGAAGGCAAAACCAAACTTAAATTCGGCCTTTAACAGAGTAGCAATTATAGGAAAATAATATTGTACTCATCATGATCATTTATAATAATAATGGTCTTCTATTTCCATTGTCTTCTTCAGTAAGACCTCAAGATGCATAGCCAATATTAACAGTCACTCCTAGAAAACAAGTATCATCTCTATTGGTGGGCAAATTTGTCTCATTTCAGCAAGAGTCCAATTTACTTCACATGTGTGTGCAGATCAGCAACATTTTATATCTGATTCAGGGGAAAAAAAGTCACACCTAGAAACCATAGTAGATATCGTGGATGTCCTCAGATCTTCTTGTGTACTTGGGAGCACTGTTCTGCTGGAAAGTCCTCATGTTTTTCAAGTTTGCTGACAAAGAGATACTTTGGAAGGATGGGGGGCAGGTAGGGGAATGAAGGAGAGAAAGTATGAAAAAAAAAAATAAAATCTTATTTTACCTCTGCAATTTTGGCTTCATAATCATTGGTGAGCTGAACACAGACATCTTCTGCCCGTAACTGACAGGCTTTTGCTACTTTTTCTTTCCATTTTTCTTCACTAAGAGAGCGCCATGCTGCCCAAACTTTCTTCATCAAAGCTGTCCGGAATTGTCTGTCTGCTATTCTGTTTGCATATTCCTTAGGAAACAAATATCACCACATTGTATGCAAGTTTAGATTTCCTAAAAATTCAAGTACTCAAGAAAGTGTGGATGATTGTTTTACAACTTA
>NW_010300292.1:0-18704 GCF_000700745.2 Antrostomus carolinensis | reverse complement strand
GAATGCCTAAACCGAGTTACATGTGCTGCAGTGAAGGGGTACACAAATGTAGCATCAGCAGCAAAATGTTTCTTCCTGCAGACATCACGGTGTTATGATCCCCAGTATGAGAAACCATATTTGCAAACTCTTAGGTTACACAAAACAGTGTTTTTACTTTTAAGTTAATGACACTTAAGCAACAACCTCACATATGGTGTAAGCCATTTAATAGGTATGTGGCACATTCTGATTCACTGAAGGAACCATATAAAACCTGCATTCACAAAGATTGCAGATGATTAGGGTAAAACACCTATCTTTTAAATAAATTTAGACTTCAGGATGCTTTAAAAAGTCCTTTAGACAATTCTATTATTCTACTCTATTTCAAAATAGTCAGCAGACAATGTGTTTCAGCATTATTATTTTTTTTTCAGAATGAATTAGAAAAAATAAGAAGAGATGAGTAAAAACCAGACTCCAAATTATTAGTAAATTATGAGATTGGAGGGAAGGAAAAAGAGAAAAAGCCATCCCTCTCTGTAAATCAGCAGAGTTTTGGATAGCATCAATGACCTTGAGTCTAGCCAGGAATCTGTACCAAAGAACAAAGGTCCCGAATACAGCTTTTCCTTTTCAGCAGTCTGGAATGGGAAAGGTTTGCAGTCTTGACATGGGATCCTTCTTTTCTGTCATACTTCACTTAGTAGATTGTTTACTGTTAGATGCCTGATGCGATGCCCAACATTTTGTGTCCAACTAGCTCTTAGCTACTTCAAGTTCTGGCAACGTGAGAAGAGTGCAGCTAAAGTTTTAATTGTGAAAGTGGCTTCCCCCCAAAATGTGATACTGTATCATATCACTGTTCAAATGCAATCTATTTGAAGTTTAGATAGAGATTCCCTTGGCACCTGCTTCAAAATGCAGATAATGTAAACTACAGTGATTCACTGTGAGTTGATCACAGTATATGAAGCAATAGAAGACAAGTATAGGTTTGATATTTTCCCCATCCCAGAGAGTATTCTGACAGCACCATTGTTTTTAGAATTCAAGTTTTCAAACTGTTATTTGACATTGTCACACACCTCAAAATGGAAGCTGTCATTTCTTCAAACTGTGACAGGAACTGCAGCAACTCTGACCCTTTTGAGTTCAGATGTTTCATTTTCCTTGCATTTTTATTTTGCACACATACCTCTTGTTTGGCTTTAACATGCTGAATCCGCCACAAGGTAAACTTTCTCATCAACTCTGTTCTCTCCTTTTGCCTCTCTAATGCTTGGGTCAAGTTAGTAATCACCTGCAAAAATATTTATTAACACTATTTCAATAGCTATAATCTTTGTAAGGTGAAATAAAAAGTACTTTAGGCATCAGTTATTTTTCACTTAAAGCAGTTCTTTTAACAAACACTTTCTACTGAATCTTTCCCTTACTCTAATCAAGCAGGAAGCAAAAATCACAGTTCAAACCAGAACTAAAATTCCTGTGGCTTCAACACTCAGACTGTGACACTTAAAATACTTTCACTGTGTAGTTTTAGGAAAAGTTCAACTGAATTGTTTTTTCATCCTGCATCTGCAGGCTTCTATGCTACTTATGTGACTGTAGCATAAGGTCAGGAGAACCACTTATTTCAAAGACAATTTTGATAAATAAGGAACATTCATATTAAAAATTTGTTTTATGCCATTATTATTTAACTGAAGTATAAGGAAAATTTATCTGCAAGAAAGCTTATTAAACTGTCTGAACAGAATAAACAAGCTAAGGAGTTGCTAAGAATGAGAAAAGTCTGATTAAGAATTGTTACTCTCTTTAAAAGTTCTCATGAAAGATACCATATAGGCCTATAGCAATCAAAACATCTCAGAGGCAAGATGGCCCACTGTACAGAGTATACAACTAGGGACTTTTACCACCAATCTCTAAATATGTTTTAACTAGTATACAGAAACAGCTGAAGTTCCCTGATTAAAAATTAGGCCAGCATGATGCCAACTGAGCCCACCAAATCACTGAGTATTTCTCTGTATTTTTGCCTAACTTCTTACGTTAGATTCTGCCTCAGTCACACCTGAGCAACTCCAATAGGCAACAGTGACCAATCTTGGGACTCCTGGCAGTAACATAAAGTTGGTTTAACTACTGCATAAAGATTGTGAAGAGCAATCATAGAATCACAGAATGGTTTGTGTTGGAAGGGACCTTAAAGATCATCCAGTTCCAACACCCTGCCAGGAGCAGGGACACCTTCCACTAGACCAGGTTGCTCAAAGCCTCATCCAGTCTGGCCTTAAACACTTCCAGGGAGGGGGCATCCACAGCTTCCTTGGGCAACCTGTTCCAGTGTCTGACCACCCTTACAGTGAAGAATTTCTTCCTAATATCTAATCTAAACCTGCCCTCTTTCAGTTTAAACCCATTTCCCCCTGTTCTATCACTACCTGCCCTTGTAAAAGGTCCCTCCCCAGCTTTCTTGTAGGCGCCCTTCAGGTACTGGAAGGCTGCTATAAGATCTCCCCGGAGCCTTCCAACCTGTCCCTTACTATTTGCTAGATAACTTTGTTGATTTAAGGGTAAATTTTAAGTATAATTCATTTCACTGATGTATGTTCAATAACTATTGCACATAACATGCAATATAACATATTAATTAATATATGTTAGCGTATAACATGATAGAACAGGTGTTCAAAATATCAAAGTCAGAAACAAATAAGTGTCAATTTGATACACCTGAAGTAGTTTGAAGCTGATCCATCTCTAGATTTTTAAGAATGAGTTCTTCATAATACTGCATGTTAATAAATCTAGTACAAGCTACTTTGCTTAAATATGACTAATTTTAACTTTTTGCAGTTTCAGAATAACCGCATAGTCTCAGCTATACAAGTAACAATGATTTTATCTAAAATTAGAAGTAAATTTGCATAAATTATCAATTTGGTAAGCAAATAGAAAGCAAAGGAAATAAATCAATTACTTCTTGAAAAAGTGTCGTATACTAACATACAGCATTAACTTTTGATGCTGCATAGCTACTGATATCCACTAGAAGCTTTAGCCTAAATCTGTGTTTGTTAATTAGAATACTTTTGCCACTAAAAAGCATTTGTGAGACATACAGTGTGAAAAAAAGAATCTGCAGTATTCATAACAGTTGTTAAAAAAAAAACCCAAACAAATGGTAAATAGGAATTAAAAACCCAAATTCCATTAAGTGTTCTCAAGTACAAGGTTAAAATTCAGGATAGCAATAAAAAGATTCAAGTAAGTTATGTGACTGCAGGGCTTACAAAATTTTATATTCATTTCCACAATTCTAGTTAATTTTGAAGTTGTTGATATTGTTGATCACAGAAAAGTGTAACTTGGGGACCCCAAATGTACAGTCGTAAGAATCTTTATAGTTGTACAATTCCTAAGAATCCTAAAACAGAGACTCTAACATTTAGGAGACTGCTGCCCATTCAAAATTCAAGAAAACCAATCCAATAATTGAAAAATGAAAGACTTTTAAGAGCTAATACACTCATATACGCCAGTGTGATCTTCATGAAATAAATAAGGAACAACAACAGATCCTAGATTTAGGAAGCAAACAATGCAAAATATGTACATACAACATGTTAAGTTTCCATTGTTAGTATGGACAACATCATTAGCAACAATGATTCTTTTCCTACTATATAGTCTAAATATATTGTTTACCTATGTTACTTACTGCAAGAAGAATTTTGTTCAAAGAGATGAACCCAAAAAATTCAGTGTGGATATTTTTAAAAAGGGAGGAACTGTTGAACTATGAAACTGAACTACTACCTCATCTTTTCTGCCAATAGAGATTTCATAAGTATGTAGCAACTCCTTCAGGTTTTCCATCTCATTGCTCAATTGTCTCACATGTGCAGTGTATTTCTCTTTTTCTTGTCTCATTTGAAGTTTGTGATGTTCGATCAAACTAAGCTTCCATTTTCTTAATTCAGTTAGAACATTTGTCTGAAAAGTTAAAAGGATGACAGTAGTGCAATTAGTAAAATTATTTCCCCTTCCCTAATCTTTTAATGTTAACACACTTGGGAATTAGGGAGACATGAATATTTACAGTGATGTCTCAATTACATAGGCTGTTTATAAATATTACCAGACATAATGAATTATTGAATGTTAATAACTGAACATCCCTAATGGAGAAAGTTATTCCAAAGTTCTTGAAACAAGATACTCTAGTGCTTATATGCAATATGCAATAATAAACACAATCTAAAAGAAAACTACTATTTTGCAATCCAATCGCACTGCAACTTCTCCTGCACTCTTGCTTATACAACACATTAACATCTGTATATGATTTTTAAGGATTCCATACAAAATAAATACCTTAAGACTTCCACTCCAGAGATCAAGTATATTTTCTATTTGAGTTACTTTTTCATCAGGTAAAGTTAATTCAGTCACTACAGTTTCGTCGATTTCTCTTGGACTGCGTGTGGGCCCTTGTGAAGAAGATTCTTCTGAAAGAACAGGGCAAAGTTGTTCCATATCGGCCTCAGAAGGCTCCTTCACTGATATCAGGACTAAAAATGAAACAAAGAACAAGAATTGATACTCTGGAAAGGCTAAGTGGTCTGCATTCTGGATGGAAGTCAGAAGCCCAAATTCCAAAATACTTGTGACATCAGAAACCTCCTTACCCCATGTAAAACAAACAACCCAATTCAACCCTATGTTTCAAAGACAGAAGTATATTTAAACCAACATTCCTATTGTAACATTAGTCAAATCAAAACTACTGCTCCCTTAAAGAACAGAATCTTTTAATGTGATTTCATTTTAAAGAGGATGCTTACAGCAAGTACCAAAAAATAGCATTGCCTGAAACAAAAACTATCTCTCTCAGTAAAGACTTCTTGTCGATTAACATCTCAGATCAAAAATCTGAAAACTTTTGCCACTTTCCTTAATGAGACTAAAATGCTGAGGCCAGGGGCCTTCCTTTGTGTGTTCATAATGCAACTGGAGGGTATACTTCAATGTTGGTATGCATACATTTTCCTTACAGCCTCTAATTTGCTCATCTAATCAGATTTTAAAGTCTTTGAGAAAGGAAATATCTACTATGAATTTATATTAATGCCTGAGACAGTAAGGCCTCACTTTCAGGTGCTGTGGCTAACTGCCACTGCAATAAAAATTAATCCATGTCCAGAAGTGAATGGGCATGCATTTGAGTTCCAAGGATGGGAAGAAAAAAAAATGGGCTAAGAATAAATAAGTTAATATTTAAGTAAACAGAGGAAATTAAATATTGTTTCATATTTAGTTACTCCTTACATAAAAGTTGTTATTTGAGTTGACAGCTGAATAAAAAAATTTGGAAACAAGAGGGATTAGCAGATTCTTTTTATTAATAACAATCAGGTCAACTGCAAAAGAATACCCTCCTCCTTCCCTAAATGGAGAGAAGAATCTCAAGATTTCAGTCTTCACTTCTGAAAACAAATATTGTCTGTACAATTGGTTTCATAGTGGACAGGTACTATTATTTAGTACAAGCATGCAAAGATCATCTTAACTGTTTGTCACAAAGCAGTGTTTTCAGTGGACACTGGAAATGTGTATTTCTAATTTACTCCAGGCTTAGCCTGAGGGTTGACATTCTTTTCAAGTCACTGTCACTGTTAAGTCTCCTGTCCAACAAAGTGTGAGGAGCTGTGTGGCTAATACTGCCCCTTGTCAAGTAGGCTGAATTGCAACTACTACACTCATGCTCCAAAACAAGAAGGAAATAAGGAAGAACTGTAATGCAGAAGCAGTTACAACCACTTTTTGGTGCTTCTCCCAAGGTCATATACAACTATGCATCATAAAATTAAAATCAGCCTGGGCAAAAGAAGCCCCATCTAACACACCATTTCTCCAGACTAAATTCCCTACATACCTCCATTACATAAGCAGAAGACCATAAACAGATTATTTCCAATTACATCAGTATATGATCAGGCTCTAGCTTTTTCATAGAATCATAGAATAGTTTGGTTGGAAAAGACCATTACGATCATCTAGTCCAACCATAAACCTAGCATTGCCAAGTTCACCACTAAACCATGTCCCCAAGTACCACATCCTTTAAATACCTCCAGTGATGGTGATTCCACCAGTTCCCTGGGCAGCCTGTTCCAATACTTGACAACCCTTTCAGTGAAGAATTTTTTCCTAATATCCAACCTAAACTTCCCCTGGTGCAACTTAAGGCCATTCCCTCTTGTTCTATCACTTGTTAACTGGGAGAAGAGACCAACACCCACCTCACTACACCCTCCTTTCAGCAGTCTCCTCTCCTCCAGTCTAAACAACCGCAGTCCCCTCAGCCGCTCCTCATAAGACTTGTTCTCCAGCCCCTTCACCAGCTTCATTGCCCTTCTCTGGACACACTCCAGCAACTCAACATCCTTCTGGTAGTGAGGGGCCCAAAACTGAACACAGTACTTGAGGTGCAGCCTCAGCAGTGCTGAGTACAGGGGGACAATCACTTCCCTCCTCCTGCTGCCCACACTGTTTCTGATACAGCCCAGGATGCTGTTGGCCTTCTTGGCCACCTGGACACACTGCTGGCTCATGTTCCAATGGCTATTGACAACTACCCCCAGGTCCTTCTCTGCCAGGCAGCTTTCCAGCCACTCCTCCCCAAGCCTGTAGCATTGCATGGGGTTGTTGTGACCCAGGTGCAGGACCTGGCACTTGGCCTTATTGAACTTCAGGCCATTGGCCTCAGCCCATCAATCCAGCCTGTCCACATCCCTCTGCAGAACCTTCCTACCCTCAAGCAGATCAACACTCCCACCCAGCTTGGTGTCATCTGCAGACTTACTGAGGGTGCACTCAACCCCCTCATCCAGATCATTGATGAAGATGTTAAACAGATCTGGCCCCAACACTGATCCCTGGGGAACACCACTTGTGACTGGCTGCCAACTGGATTTAGCTGCGTTCACCACAACTCTCTGGGCTCGGCCATGCAGCCAGTTTTTACCCAGTGAAGAGTACATCTGTCTAAGCCTTGAGCCACCAGCTTCTCTAGGAGAACGCTGTAGGAGACAGTGTCATTGTTTGTCATTGTTTCTGCTGCAAAAGAGAGAAGTATTGCTTATTAGGTAAAGGCAAAATTTGAATATTCATTGCTTGTGAAGATCTCTAAAAAATACAACATGGTAGACAGATGACCCAGACTACCTGAAATAGATCTAATTTCAGTGATGAAGAATCTGGCTGGCCTTTCTCAATATAAAATATTTGGCAGTGTTACTGTTATCAAGTATTTCCAGTTCTGTCCTTCACCATTTGTTCCCATTCCTGCATGTCACTGTGTTCTTCCTCCAATTGTGATGTTGCTGGAAAATGCATGAAGGTTTTCTTTTAATTTTTAAACTGTTATTATTTGCTTGAATTAAAAAGATATCCAACTTACACTGCACAGTTTGCAAGATATTTACAAAGAAAAAACAGAACAAAATGTAACCAACAAAACCAGGATATTAAGCTAGACTGACAACTGCCATAGTCCAAGAATGTAGTATTACAAGTTCATTGCTCCCCTCCCTTTAATCTTCCCTATGTACAGACTATCTTAATTCAGCTTTCATTTTTCTCATTAACCATAGGACATATTCTTCACTGAATCCACTGGGTGTATCTGTTACATGTTTATATCATTATCTCATGTAATTTACCTTGGCCTTCCAGTATTGACATAATATTCTAGTTGCATACATATTAATTTAATTCTTATTCCTGATGCTTGCCTTCTGTCACCTCTATTCCTCCTGCTACATCACATGATGCCATTCAGTTACAAGTGCAATATGGGACTGAGGACATGCAGCCATTTGGACATGATCAAGTATAAAAATGTACTTCATTAAATAATCCCCACAAGCACTTACACTGACAAATCTCTAGACCATTTTCTTGTTTACAGTAGAGGTAATGAAATAAGCTTTTTTTCCAGATGTCTGTTATCCCAGTACTACTGTTTTGGGTTTTTTGTGTTTCTCTCTATTACATGACTTTTTTTGCTTTTATTAAGTAAATAAGCTCTGACATACTGTTCTCACACATGATCTGCTATTAGTGGCCCAAGCTGAGGGTTGCAATTTGCTGCAATGTATATTTTTAAAAGAAATCTTCTCAGAAGTTTAATGGATCAATACTGAGGACCAGAAGCCTGAAGAAAAGGAATTTTCCTACTGTTTGGGTATGAGTCATCATTACACATCTTTGCTACAAATAATTTACTGCCCCAGTCTTAGTCATTTTCAAATTTAATCAACTAAACTGATAACAAGAACAGGAAATTAAGTTTTAGGTTTCAAATTTTAAAAGCATTTGGACATTGAACTGCATAGTACAGCATGTTTTATTCTAATTATTTTTCTTATTTGACTGGAAGCTTTTAGTGAAGATACTATATATCATTAAATTTACTGCAACAAATAGAGATCACCACTAATTAGACTTCTCTTGTCATAGTGGAAACACGCACTTCAGTTTCCAAAACCTGAAGTCAAAATGCCAGACCAAAGAATACTCCACAAGCAGAATTTTATTTCAGAAGGTTTAAAGTAACATTGGAAACTGTTGGTTTCACTATGAACATCACTTGGAGAAGTGGAAAAAAAGGCTGCAAGCTTGAAATGCTCTGTAGAGGAGTAAACTTTTAGGTATTAACTCCGTACCCAGAGCACAGACATCCATTTTGTTTTACAGAGTTACAGAACACTACCCTAATAATTTATGATTTTGTTATTTTAACACAGCAACAGCATTAGAGCCAGACAGGGAAAGAACAAATATCAAAAAGGCTGATTTTCAGTATGAGCATGTAGGAATGCCAAAAGAATGGAGCTACACAAAAAAATTAACTGTCCTTCAGAAACAACCTGCTAATCTATCCTATTGATTAGTATCAGAGCTATAGTATTGAACTTGAATTTAACTACTTTCTCACTGTTTATCCAAAGTTTTGTTATTAGTATCAGTGAAAAAAAAGGTATTCTGAGATTAACGCTGTGGCAAACACCATTCAAATATGGCAATCAACCTGGATCAGTACTAGAGGTTGTAAAGAAGAGTTGGACAGATTTTGGTCAGACCCTTTCTTAAAAGTTGAAATGAACTTCTTTTTACAACTAGATTGTTTTAAGCTCTGTCTCAAGGAGATAGAAGACATCTCTTTCCTAGACTGACAGGACACAGTGACATTTTGAACAGCAAACCTATGTTTTGATAAAGCAGCAAAGCAACAGAAGTTTATTTACAGTGTGTAGTTAACAGAAGCATGATGGGGCCATGCAAATATTCTTCTTGCCTCAGCCTCCAAGAAGATCAAGTGCACCTTCTTTACTGTTTTTAACCAATTTTTTCATTTTGAAAATAAAAGACAAATTGTATTTTGCAAGGTGCTGCCTATTGCAATAATAATAAACACCTGAGTATCTATAACTCAGGGAACTATGGGGCTTCTTGTAATGAGCAATACATAAAACTGAAATGCAATTTTGACGAGCACCGAGTATAAGAGCATTTATATAAAAAAAAAAGCATGTTGCTTTATATTCCAGTAAAAGCAACATACAATTTAAGATAGACTTATTTTTACTCATAGTTTTTTCCAATATGAAATAAACAGCTTTCAGTGTCTGCATTGACCTTTCCAATCCCACTGCTAAATTCCTGCTAGAAGAGTTACTTAATTCTGATCAGCACGGCCAAGAGTTCTTGCATACATTAGCCATTAACAAGATGACAATTAACACTAGATTTTCACAGCATTTCAAGGCTGTTTAGTCTCTAGTAGTAAAATTATCTACACATTTTGTACCCCCATCTCCTCTAAATAGTAGAGAGAAACCCAAATTGAACGGTCACAAAAAGAAGAGTGAAGAGAAAACTGTAAGTAAATATTTTTATCATGAAATAGCATGACAATGAACAGAAGTTAGTTTAAACTAAGTTCCTCCCGGTTAAGCTAAACTCCTTAGTAAAGAAATAATGCACGTATGATTGTTTATAATTTTCTTCTGTAGCAAAACTAACAGAGCTTCCTCAATCTAAATGCTAGTGACAAAAGCAAACAATATATAACCATAAATATCAGTGTTACTAATGCATTAGGAGACACTAAGTTTATACAGTCCCAAATACAAAGCAAAAATGTAAAACCAGAATAGAGTGATTGAACTAAAAGAGCAAGAAAGACACTCATGTAGTGACATCATTAGTCATTACAGAAAGCCCTTTTAAAGTAAGTCTTACTCCATATAATCATATTTTAAATACTCATTTATCATGGCAACAAAGATATGAGCAAAACCAGTTGTGATCTGTCAAATTTTGATGCAGTATACTATAAGGGTACCCCTTTTTGCATTATTCCATCAACCACTTTAAACATCTGCATCACAAAACACAGAGAACTGTCAGCACATCAATACTATAATCTGAAAGCAAAGTCAGACAGATAACTTTTCAATGAATATGCCTTCCTAAATTTCTTGTTGTGCAAAATGTAAATGTACTATAATATGAGCTACATATATTTTTCAAACAGAAGCTATTAGAAAACTTAAGTTTAAAAAGTTATATAATGGTTCTTGTAAGTTCAACGTATAGCTTGGCACACACTACCTGGAGTCTTATGGTGAATGGCATCATCTGCTACACTTGAAAATCTGCCACCTGCTCGCAGTTCTGACCTCTTCGAGACACACTGTTCAAGCTTCGGAGTCACTACAGCATAACGAAGCAGCTCTTCATATTCATCCTGTCACAAAATTATGACAAATAATTATAAAACTAAAATTACATTTCTAAAAACTAGGTATAAGTAGGAAGGAGTGGAAAAAGTTCGATAATTTTAAAGAGGTTTATTATTATTATTATGGTGAAAACTAAGAGTTTTTCCCTTAAAGTGGCAAAAGCGATCTGTTTTTCTACCATGATTACAATAATTAATCTTTCTCTTGTTTCATGCTCATGTTTATTCTGATTACAACTAGGTGTACTGTAATAGTTACACAAAATGACTTTGCTAGATGCCGGCACTGGATGCTATAATAGGCACCTTAAAAAACCACCATGAACTTTGTAAGCTATTAATCACTCAATACTATTTCAAAGCAATACTACTAATGGAAAGAAAAATATGTATTTTTATAGCCATTACAAAGATCCTACTGAACATAGTCACATTTCACATTCCATAACACTACCATTTCTTTGGTAGTAGTTCTAAAGCCAATCACCAAAAGACACTTGATTATCCAGTATTTCCTTTAGATTAGATATAATTATTCTCACCTTATATTATGCATTTTTAAAATTACATAGGTATAGGGAATGTGTATATATAACTAATATAAAAGCTTTCCTGTTAAAAAAAGTTATAAACCAATTAAACTGGTATGTGGCATTATACTATGTACCAAAATAAACCAGTTAACTTGACATTTTTTAAAATCTCCTACTTAAACAGATTTGCAGAATGAAAGTACTTAGAATTCAGTGTGAAACTATGAACAATCTGTATTATAGCTGTATTATAACATACAATCCAGTAATTAATTTAAAAAATTTCCATAGCTGAAACCTGTCATAGCCACTAATTAAACACTTAGGAAAAAAAGTCAGTTGGAAAGTACTAAACCAGGCCACTAGCAGCCATTTTTTCTTCCCTTAATACTATCATACTAATTCTGTTTAGTATCTTAATAAGGTCAAACCTCAGAAACCAATTATGAATTAAAAAATTATTTTCCTCTTTAAGCTAAGGAAAGTTAGAGTGGAAGCAACCAGTTAAAGGTACCAATTACATGTAATATGTTTTTGAATCTACCAGCTGAAAAGGGTAATGTTTTACAACTTTCAGTGTAACTCGTATATTTGTGTGTTTCAACTCATCAGAGAAAATTTTAAGAAGCTAGGTTTTGTACATTTTAGCTACATTCTAGTGTCCTTTCAAATTTCCATTGCCTATCATGTTAACATTAAAAGGGTAAATCAATATATGTGAAGCTACATAATTACAAATACATGGTATCCTTCTGATAAGCAAAAGGAAGTATCACGTTCCACGTAAAAGCTATAGTTAGTTTTGAATCAACAAGTTCTCAACTTTTCCATATCTATATCTTTCTAAAGAAATACGATTTAGATTCTATCAGATGTCAGAAAAAGAAAATAGATACCTTCAGCTGACTTACTCAACCAGGAACTACATAACTATACAAAACTCCCTGCAGCAAAATTTCAGCAAATTAAAAAAGCCAATACATTAGTTTTTAAATGATTGATTGCACAGCGGAGATTTGATCACTTCTCCGCTTTCTTAGAGGTCGTGTGACCAAATAGCAACTTAAAACTAATTCTTCCCCCACCCAACAAGTTAAGATTTCAGTCAGAGCTGATCCAGCTGCTTCCACAAGTACCTTATGCGATTCAAGGGACATAGTAGGTAAGATGTCGAGTGCAAGATGACGACTCATTTTGAGTCATCCAATTTAATCACTAGCATACAGTCTATCTTACTATAGACATCCTGAGCACTCAAAATATACATATAAAGTTATGGCAGGAAATTCATCTAGTCTTCCAAGTTCTAACACTCTTATTAAAACCCAAAGAGTACACTATGTGCAAGAACACACACTCTTACACATCAACAAAAAATGTCAATAGATGGCATCCAGTGAAAAATCTGGAAAAAATGCTTATAAATGACAATATTACAATACTGTTGAAATAAAGTTGAAAGCAAATATAAAAAACCCCACAGTATCCCAACTGTAACCAGAAACTCAGAGGAAAAAAAGAAACAACAAAACCACCTGGAGGCTGCAATAAAAATATGTAAAACAGAGAAATTAAAACATTAAGTGATGAAGTGTATTACCTCAATCTTAAATACTCCCTAACAAGGATATTGAAATTGGAATGTAATATTGACCACTAAATTTCAAATAAACACATAATAAAATAAAATTAACAATATATCTTTGTTCCTCTTTAAACAAAACTCTCAAGCTGTTATGTAAGCTACAAAAGTTCTGTTAGAGCATACAGCTACAGGAATATACTTCTAAGGCCTGAAGGTCAGAGGAGTTTTGATCATTTAATGCATACTACCTTGGTTTTGTAGAAGTAAGTCAATTAGTGTTTCAATAAGCAAAGGGCACAAGAGCATTCAGAGGTTTGGTTTTGTTTTTCTTCCTTCTTAAAGCATTATAAAAATCTAGAGATGCTGCACAGAATTTGTTAGGATTGCAGTCAAAGTTACTAAACAACGTGAAAAAAATGGATGGAATGGATAAAATCTTGCAGAACTCAATTATAAGTAAATGGAAATTCTCTAAGAGCCAAAGATTCTTTTTATAAGGGAAATGTAACAATCTGGTCTCTATTTAAAAGCATCACATTATCAAAAAGGCCCTTCCGAATTACCAAAAAGGAGTAGAGTACTTTGCTGCCAATATTCCTGTTGCTCAGCTATGACACCAGTGTTGTTCTTTTTCAAGAGTAATAGACTCCTGTGAGGAGCAGCTGATGACTTTGGGTTTGTCTAGTTTGGAGAAAGGGAGGCTGAGGGATGACCTCATTACTCCTTACAGCTTCCTGAGGAGGGAAAGTGGAGAAGGAGGTGTTGATCTCTTCTCCCTGGTATCCAGTGACAAGACACATGGGAATGCCTCAAAACTGTGCCAGAGGAGGTTTACACTGGACATGAGGAAGCATTTCTTTACCAAGAGGGTAGTGAAACACTAGAACAGGCCTCCTGGAGAGGTGGTGAATGCCCCAAGCCTGTCAGTGTTCAAGAGGCATTTGGACAATGCCCTCAATAACATGCTGTAACTTTTGGTCAGCCCTGAAGTCGTCAGGCAGTTGGAATAGATTATCATGGTAGGTCCCTTCCAATTGAACTAATCTACATGTGTTCTCAACTGCAAAGCAGTCGTTGATTAATAGTAGTTTATTTCACCATTCTCTACAAGGTGGCCTTAGAACCTGCTTGATAATAAACCAGATCATAAAAGAGAATCCTGGTCTGCCAAAATTTGTCACTGGAAAATGCCTTCATTTTCCAACTACAAAAGACATTGGAAACAGAGATGAACTACAATTGTTGAACAAAGATTATGAAAACTTATCCATGAGATATGACCACAAATAGAGAAGCATACGAACTGCAGAAATGAATTATCAAAAACATGACAATCGAGGTAGTTTAAAAGGGACAACATCAAACTACGTGAAGAAAAAACCCCTTTAACAATGCTTCTACTGTCCATGTGCATTCTACCAAGTGACAGAAGTAAAGATGCATTACTACAAGGCAACTAGCAAATCTTATTTTTGTCAAAACTAGCCTGTTTTGGGTAGAATCCTATCAAAGGGAAAAAAGCCCACCCACTACTCAAATAAGAATAACCAATTATTAAAGGATTAAAATCTGCTGCTTTCAAAAGCATAGGGCAGACTTTATCCAGTATCTTTGCATCCTCTCAAAAGAATGGTGATCATAGAAAATAAAAAAACCCCACTGTTATAGTTCCAGCAAATCTTGGTGTATTTGATGCAGGGGAAAAAAAAAATAGCATTTCCTTTCTGAGATTAAGTTGGCCACAATCCTACTCCAAGGGAAATAAATCCATTAAAAAAAATTCAGTTCTTAAAACACCATGCAAGAAGCCTAACAAATACTTACACTTCATCCCTCAGAAATAATGGGTTTCTATCCTACTGTGTCAAATTTATACTTCTTGATAAGACTTAACACACATTAAAAATAACAGCAGAAAAAAAAAAGGTAATTGATCAATCAACTTCTTAAATTTAGGTAAGAATTTTCACATATATTGAAATTTATCGTGAAATGCACAAAACGGAATCCAGGTGAATATACTTTAATCTCAGGGATTTTTTTGTCTAATTTGCTTTTCACTAACATTTTTATTATTTTCCTGTACAAATAAAACATAAAAAGGATGCAAGTTTTGTTAGATTTCCTCATAATTATCCTTTGCTAAATAAAATGGCGTGACAGTGAACCAAATATGGTTGCCTCTTTCCTACCTGAAGATCTGAAGAAACAGAGCTGCCCCAAACACCCTTTTGGCAAAACTGGACTTGGGCTTTTTTCATTATCTGATGACATTCTGCACAAAGTTAGTCTACAAAACAGTAGAAGCTGAACTTCATTTTTTATTTCCAACACTTTTACTGTATGTTCACCAACATTTTCCCCAGAAACAGAGATTCTGCTGTAGGAATGACACCAATGCCCATTTGGTGCACCAAACTGATTGTATAGTCTCCTTATATAATGCTAGGTGGGAAACTGCCTGATCCAAACCATACTCAAAACCATGAAAAGACTTTAAAAGAAAACAATGGAAGACGCAAAAGCAACAATATAAAAGTTTTCTCTTATTTTACATCAACTGAGTAAGTTTAATATCTAATGCTTCATGTTATACCATATAAAATTTTACACCAATGATAACTAAGATACACTGCTAGAGGGCAAAAAAGAAACAAATATATAAAGAATAACAGAAGCATTTACAGATGCATTCCTGTGTCAATCCCTCCTTATTCACAATGTATTGTTTTGGAGCTTATCAGCTTGTTCCAGTACAAAATTCCTGTAGAGTGACACAGGAATGACGAAGATAAACTGCAATTTTTTGCCACCTGAACTACCTCAACCACAGCCCAACACCCCAGTTCAATACCCTGAAGCCTCACTTAGTGGTCAACATCAGTCTCCCTGCACTTCTTCAACTCTTCTTGCCTTACAGGCCCAGGAAGGCAAACAGATATGGAAGGACAAGTAATGGTTCAGGTAATGTCAATCATTCCAGCAACTTCTAAGCAGGATAGTGAGGTATTCTTTGAACATTTGGGAAGGAGGCAATGTTATAGAACTGACAAGAAACTTGGAAGACTTTCTGAAAGATATATGTACCTCAACCTACTGCAGCCTTGGATAAGTCCTTCAGTGAAGAACTGAAGCTCTTGTGATAAAACTTGAGAAGATATGGGGAAAAAGAACTCTAAAGGATACGGGGGGGAAATTAAAGGAATTACAGAATGAGTGGGAACTGAGTATTAAGCAAGGTGAATTTGTTAATGAATGAATGGCAGTGATACAGTTGCCTGATGCAGACAAATAATAATCATCAGGCATGTTGAGCAGGGAGTCATCAGCAGAGAGCAAGCACAGGAATAAGACCACCATAAATAACCAGAGGAAATGACTGCTCGTACAATGTAGGAAACAACCATGCAAGGAAAATTTATCTTTAGAGAGACCTATAAAACTGTCAATTACAATCTTCTCAGTTGTTTTTTTAAACAGATGCATTTTCTGACAGAAACATTATTTTAAAATTGCTAGTTGTACTGTAATTAAATTGGCAGGAATACCCTCCTTAACCATAATAACATTTTTTCAAAATGTCAAAAATTTGCAATAATCTCATAGCTCTATCTATAGAAATACAAATGGAAGTTAATTTTCTTCTTTGTTCTTTGAGTAATTCTAGATGCCAATTCTTCCTGCCCCACAGAAGCTCTCTGCCACGGGTCTGTACAACTTTCGGAGCGGGAAGTTAGCTTCTATGCTGAAGACGGACATTTTTAAAATGCTGTAAAGACACATTTAAATGCTGAGACTTCCTATAGCCCAAGGTTCAAAAGACCTGATTACTGTCTCCCTATGTCCTGCAGGAGGCCTAATATACTGGCGTGTTCTTAGGTATAAAATATGAAGTATTGGGGAGGTTTACTAAATACTTTTACTAGTGTATACTGGCGTGTAGATTAGAGAAGAAATAACTAGATAGTTAAGAGAAGAAATACCTGCTTCCTCATCTCTTCTGTTTTCCTTGTCTCCTGCTCTAATAATTTTTCTTTCCTCCCTCCCACTCACAAAGGACCAACTATCTACCAGTTAAAGGAATTAAAGGTGTATTTGCAGCCAGAAATTACAAATACTGTTCTCTTCCCTTCTCAGTCTGCTTAAAAAGAACTAAACTACCATCCAATTCTTCTGAGAAACAGGACGGCAAATGGTGTTTCACATGAACACAGATGAGTCCAAGGAAGCGGAGGAGAAAGGTTTCTTCCAAAATGTTTCTTTCATACCTTAAGGCCGCTGTCTTGACTTCTGTTTTCAGTTTTCCAAGATCCTGCCCTTAACTGTATAGTGTATCTAGTTCTCTCCTTATCACTGAAACTACTCTCAAGTTTGTGGTCTTTCAAAACTCAAAAGATTGTCAGAAGTGATGCTACTTCTCCACTCCAGGCCACTCTTCCCTTCAAATGTATAACTGCAGCTTACCTGCTTGACATTGTCTTATTAAATAAGAGTCACTCACTGTCACCTCAAGCTCAGTGTGCTTGCCTTCTCTTTCTGTTGCTTTTCTTTGTACCTGCGGATGAGCCCTCCACTGTGTTTGTCCATCTGATCTCCACCTGACTGCTTCTGCTGACTTGAATGCGGCTTTGGATTCCACTAACAGGTTAATACTTGAGCTTTTTCCACAATTCTACGTTTTGCCTGTTTATACCTCTAATGTTTGGGCCTGGAGTCTAACTTGCATTTTGATTATTGTAACATTCCAGTGAAAATCTAAATCAGTAAATCTAAAATTCTAGAAATCTGCTTATTTACAGAACAACAGATTGGATTACTACAGTAAATTAATATAAATACAGTTCTCTTAAGCTTATGTTTACAGACATCATTGCCACATCATGCTATGAATAATTTGTCTTTTTTGATATCAGTGAACAAGTGCTAAGTTCAAGGAAATACTGGATAAGATAAGTTTTTAAAAGAGAAATCAAGGGATATTAAGTAGGACACTATCTCTGGCTCAACAAGTTGATTTGCTAAGCAGTAAATCATTATATTGTGAGAGACAAGTAAGAGGAGTGTCTTCATGCTTACCACATTCTTCTAGTCTTCCTCAAGCATCTGCCAAAACATATGTCTGACTTAAAGAAAGGTTTCTGTAAACAGCACTAGTTTCTTCCAAACCTCAAGTGTACGACTACAATGCTAAGACAGCTACTTTTAGAAAGAAGATGCAACTATAAAGATTTTTGGTCTGACTCACCATGATTGCTCTTATTCTTCATCCTGAATTGCTTGAGTTGTGCTCTGGATTTTGTGCTTTTGGGTTTATTTTTGACTAAAAGGGATGCTTTTCAAGTAATTTCATGTTGTATTCAGACCACAGGACTCAACGCCTAGAAAAGAGAACTGCTCCATCTCCCAGTATACACAGGACATATTATTCCCCCTTAACTGTACCCCCTTACAAAGCAGCACCGCTAAGCTCCACGTTTTTCAGCTACTCTCAGCATCCCTGCTACCACCCCAGACGCCTGCAGAGCTGATACTACAGTGACCACTGCTGTCGTGTCACCTAGCGACAATACGGACAAGCTGCAGGGTGTCACAGGGACACCTTGGGGGCGCCGCCGGGTAGGCAGGCAGGAAGAAGCACAATTCTGCATGTGAACTGGATTTTTTTTAAAAACAACCAACCAACCAAACAAAAGCCCCCAGGGTGGTTAAGGCACCCAGCCCAACAGCCGGGGTCGGGGGGCAGGGTGTGCCCGCAGGTCCCCTCGGACGGCGGTGGCGGTGG
>NW_010300291.1:0-60787 GCF_000700745.2 Antrostomus carolinensis | reverse complement strand
CAGGCATGACTTGCCCTTGGTGAAGCCATCAATGTGATTTCAAACCAGGAAGCTGCTCTGAATTACATTTTTCAGCTTTTGGAAAATCGCATTAAGCTCTGCAAATGAGCCATTGGGGATACAAGAGTAGATCATAAAAATCCATTATGAATATATTAGTTGCATTGAATTTTTAGTGTTGCAAAAAACCAGTTTCACTGCTTGGTTGAAGACTTACTGAGAAAAAGAATACAGAAGCCTCTGTTATTCTGTTCTATTGCTCCTTACACCATGTGCAGATGTGCAGATTGTTTTGTGTGATTTGTTCAATATGCTCAAGTTGCTCCATTGACTTAAAAATAAGGACTGCATTTGGCCCTGTATCAACAACAGAGCAGTGGATAAATGAGCAAAGCTTTTGGGTTTTTTTGCTGTGACATTATGGGGAAATTAAGGAACAAATGAGTTTGTTGTTTATTATTGATGTGGCTAGCAGATGGAAAACATTATAGCCATCCTGCACAAAGTTAATTTCTGGTACCAAGAAATAATGAAAAAAAATTAACCAGTGTCTCTATCAAAGAACCTATGGCAAAAATGGGAATAGTAAGAAAAAATAAAAATTGCAGCAGATGTCTGTTAAATATGTTATGTAACATTCATATGCAAGCACTACAGCTACAGTATTGCAGTGCACAACACTAAGGGGAACAACTGCACCTGCACAAACTTCGTGGGACCCTCTGCACACAGACAGTGTGGAGGTACTGGAAAGACATGGTGCCTGCTCAAATTATGCCCCATCCTCCACCTCCTGATTGGGCATTTTATGCCATTTACACCAGTTTACATATCGGTCTAATAAGTAAATAAGATTTCAACTAAAATAAACAGGACTTCCACTGTTGTGAGGGATCTTGAGACATCTCCTCTTTTATAGCAGGTATTATCCTTTAGGCTAGAACCTCTTTGCAAAACTGGCCCTGTTTACAGTGGAGCTTCAGAGACATGCAGGTACACCTTACATTGAACTTGAATATAATTAACTTTTCCACTAATAGTAGAAATAGTTTCATGAGCTGCAGATTTATGTACAAGAAAATATAATGTGTGTATGACACACTATTTGCAAGCTATACAAAAAAGCTCCATTCAAGAAAATCCAACTATATTATCACCACTACTCCCCTAACCCTACTGTAATCTGAATATTTGTGCATCTGAATGGAACCACAGCCAACCCAGCCCTTTCAAATAATCTGTATTTTTAATTGTTAATCATTATTGTGTCCTGACAGCATCCTGCTTATTAAATAGGCTCCTTGCGTCAGGTTTTGCACATAAAGACCCAAAGTCAGACCTAGAAATACTGAGTAGCTAATAATAGTAAAAACTAGTAGAAATAGGAAAATTTCAGTTAGAAGGGACTGCTAAGAGTCATCTAGTCCAACACCTGCTCAAAGCATGTCCAAGCAGATCATGCTGTGCAAGGCCTTGTTAAGTTTTGAGTATCTCCAGGGATGGAGACTAAAACCTCTTTTGGCAACCTGTTACTGCACTTCACCCTTACAGTGAATTTTTTTTTTCATTTTACCTAACAAGAATTTCCTGTACCTAACTTGTGTCCATTACCCCTTGTCCCATCACTGTCCACCTCCAAGAAAAATCTGTCTCTGTCTACTCCATAATGTCCCACTGGGTAACTGAAGAGAGCAAAAGGTATCCTCTTTCTTCCAGATGAACAGATCTAAATGTCTCACCCTGTCCTTGTATGCCATGTGCTCCAGCTCCAAGCAAACAGGTGAAAACTGCAAAACTGTTTCCATTTTCCCACTTTGCTCTGTTTGCTCCCTCTGCTGTGCTGCTGGACAGATTCTTCACACAGCTTCACATACCAAACACCTTTCTGCTTTTACACCTACACACTCACATTCCCCGAAACACAGCTTACTCTAATCAAAGTGGTTAAGGAGATGAACAACTACACCCTCCTCCTCTTGTTCCAAATTTTGGACACAGGCTAATGGAACCAATGTAGAGTCACCATGCCAAGGTATGAGACCAGCATGAGTCCAGCACCGAGTTTGAGCTAACAGGTCCTTTCACAGCCTGGAAGGAGCTGCATTTCCATGGGACTCAAAGTCCAGTCAGTCTTCCTCGACAGAGGTCGGTCCTCACCAAGGTGGAGCCACGCCTGCCCCGAACCCCCCTGCTCCATAGGCATGGACACCAGTGCTTTCCAGTACTGGCCAGCTGTCAAATGCAATGTGATGCCAGGAGGTGAAGGCTTCATGGAAAACACCAAATTGCATTGAAAATGCATTGAATTGCTGAGGTTTGGCACCAGCTGACTGTACTTGAAGCTTCTCAGAGCAAAGCTCATGAGAGACCTGTACTGCTGGCTCCAAGCACTGCTCTGTAAGCTTAATGCAAAAGGATGCCCTAACAGACTATTCCTCCCATTAGCTGAAGCTCCAACACAACATAGTTCAAGCCAGGTAAACTATTCTCTGACTGGAGGAATTGTAGCAGGGCATTATGGATACTCTCTG
Organism: Antrostomus carolinensis; assembly: GCF_000700745.2. NCBI lineage: Eukaryota > Metazoa > Chordata > Aves > Caprimulgiformes > Caprimulgidae > Antrostomus > Antrostomus carolinensis. The sequence goes on along the minus strand of NW_010300291.1, from coordinate 58,256 downwards.
GAGGCCAGAACCCCTGCTATGTGTTTGAAGACCCTCAAAGCATGCTTATGCAGGGTAGAAGTAACAAAAAAGTCTTTAAGCAATGATGTATTATTTATTTTTATAATTAAATGATGGAGATAAAACATGCAGAGACAAAAGGGCCACCTTATGCCCCTCTTGGATTCACCAAGTCTTATAGAAAGACTTGGTCATTCTAATGAGTAGCTTGAAATTAGTTTTAATGCATGGACTACATTTCAACAACCATTTCTGTTTTGCAGTCGTTTAACAGACTTCACACATTATCCCCATTCTTATTCTGCTGAAGCCAGGTAAAGCCTTCCTCTCTCTGTGGCGGCAGTGGGACTAGTTGTGTGGATTGGGACCAATAACGTGACATGAGGCTCACTCATAAAGCTCCTTTTAACCTCATCTCATGAAGCTGTTGCAGTCTTCATGCTGCACGTCAGGCAATGCTGCCATCTGTTCAGCTCTGCTGATGCAAAAATGGTTTTAAACCAGCAGGCAATGGGGTCTGGGTGCACAAGGCAGGTTTGACATCAGGATGTGGAGGAGAGTGAGTCACTCTGTGCCACTCCTGCCCTCTCAAAACATTGTCTGGGGTATCTCACTCTATCAACAAGTTAAGCAAACTCAGCACATCGTCAAAACATCACTAATTGCTTCAATAAAAACTAAATCTGCTTTCTCTAGCTGTTTCCACGTTTCATTGCTTTTATCTTCCACCATGAGCTTGTGTGAAAGGCCACCACATGGTCTCTGGCACATTCCTGGAAAGTTAAAACTACACAGAAACAATCGCAGGTTATTTCATATGGCTTTTATCAGGTAGTCGGCTTTTATGCTGCAAAATATTTTAACTAAGTTTTTAAAGTTTGTGTGCATTCTCTGGTGTAAATCCAACTGCAAGCCGGTTTATAGTTTTTAATAGAATGACAGAAATAGTTATGGACATAGTGTTCTCAGAAAATGAATTAGCCACTAGGGGACAGCAGAAATCCTGCTATTATAGTGCATAGTAAATACTATTCAGCTGCAAAGTGGCTAATAGGCATCAAAACCACATATATTGTCATATCTGCCTTGACTAAGATATCTTTCCATTTTCACTGATGGGAGAAGCCCATCAAATTCAGCTAGTCAGGTGGTATAACTAAGAATTGTTTAATATATTGCAATAAAAATGCAATAATGAATGTTACAAATTTATACAATAATAACTTGTGGTCCAGAGACAAAATCCTTCCTTCCATACCACCTCAACAGACAAGACCCAAAGTAGTCTGGTGTGGAAATCCTTGGATGTGGGAACTAGGGTTGGATTTGCTGAAAATAAATTAACAGTATCCAGAGAGACTGAAAATTTTGAATAGCTTTTAAACAGAATAGCCTGAAGATGTTTGTGGATGAAAGGGCTTTTAGAAGAATCATGCTGTTGTTTGTGAAATGCACAGAAGGTAGTAATTCCTGATAAAAATTTCTGGCAAGTTCAGCTGATTCTGTATTCAGAATTGAGATGCACTTTTCTCCATCAGAGCAGAAAACCTAAAAAGGACATTCATGTTGATAAATGCAGCTCAAAGAGATGTGAAGCAAGGGCTGTTGGAGGATGATGTTACGCTCTGAGCTCTCATTCTCCAGCTAATACAAACCTGTCTGCCCTGTGCTGCACAGATCCCTTCTTCCAGGAAGAAATTGGTCCAGGGCTGTTCAAGGCTCTTTCAAAAGACATGCTTTGACTAAGGTTTGCATTAATTGGTGAAATGTTTCATCGCTCTGTAATGGATGTTTAAACAATGGGGCCTTTGCTAATGCATTTTGCAACTGCATACTAAGATCAATGCCAAGACACTATCACAAACATAGTCTGAAACCAACAGATGATAAATAATCTATTGCTGCTCCCGTTATCAGATATTGGCATGCAACCTAATAGCTTTTACGGTTTCCCATTAGACTTGCTAGCCATTCATTTAGTCCCTAGGAAAGAGGTACTGTGCAAAACGAAGGAACAGGGATGGTTTGGTCTGGACAGCTTCTGTTGTATCAAGGAAGCTTAACTGGTTGGTCTGACCTGGGGGCTCTCAATGAACGGCCTCGTGGCCAACACCCACCATGCAGTATTCAAACACTTCAGCAAGACAGAGTGAATGAACACAAAGTGCTATTGCTCACCAATGGGTTCAAGAGTAAAAGCCTGTCTGGACCCTCCTCATCACAAGAAGAATGGCTTAAAAAATGGTGATGTAAACCAACAATAAAAAGGAATATTTATGCCTGCTCTCTGGTCTGGGAGCCTTCAGCATTTGGTGTTTCAAGTCCTCCCCTCAAGCAAGGAGCTTCCACACAGCTGCTGCATATGGGACTTTAAGGACTGCATCGAATGATCACTTTTGCCATCAATTTAACTGCAAAGATTATTTGAAAATCCTAAGGTGCCTTTTTGTTCAGAGTGCATGCTGATACATAATCCAAATGAAATCTTAAAATTTACATGGAATATGTTAAAAAAACCCCAGACTTTTTCTTATAACTGTAGTTGTATGGTATGAGCTTAACCTTACAAGATCAATGCTAAGGAGCAAGGAATCTCTCCTGGAATTTCCATAAGGCAGGGATTTGGGAAGTGCAATAAATGTGGCTCAGATATTTTCCTGGCCACCTCCTTTGCTCCAGCCCCAGCAGCTCCCCAGCAATTTGCTCTCTGTAAATCCTCCACACCCATCTGAGAGCTGCTGCCACTGAAAACTCATCATTATATATGATACAAGGCTTATCTCAGTGAAATGCTTGATCTTGAAAATGAAACTTAGATGCCACAGCAATTGATCTTTGATGCTTTCACAGGGGCCCAAGGTTATAGTACAAATAGGGGCAGGGAATAGTCTAGAAATACTGAAAACATATAGGAGCTCAGCCACACACCAGATAAGGTTTCTCCTACTGTAGAAAATTTATATGGCAAAATATAAAAGATTGCCTGGGTCAGTATTGTTTCTGAATAAAATAATCTGAATAAAAAAGCACTGATGCAATTTGCTTTCACTAGAATAAACATGTCTAAATATAAAGTAAACTAATCTCCCTAGCCAACATTTCAAGCTGGTAAAAGTCCGAACTTTTTATGTATAGTACTCTCATAAAGAGAGAATGCTCCTAAATACCATTGTGCTTTTGAAAACCTCAATTTCATATAGTGTACTTGCCTCAGCGCCCCTTTAACATCCTCTTCTAACTCTGTTTTGAACATATACTCCAATTTCATCCAAGGTTTAAAAGGGGCAAAGGACTATGAAGTTCTTACATATTTCCCCAGAATTAACAGAATTTTTAAAAAACCACTGGTCAATCAGTCATGTATGTGGGTACTGTCTATTTGTTCAGCAGTTTTCAAACTAGCCACAGGCAAATGGGACACAAGAAGAAAATGAAGAAGTTACACTGGGGTGCAGTGGAAAGAAGAGAAGAAACTGAAGCCGCTCTGGAAGGAAGTGGAGGTGCTGGGGGTGGTGAGAAGGTCTAGGAGCATGGGAAGGACCTAGTACTACCCCACGGGTAGGGTCTCAGGGACATGAGGAGAGCTGGAGAGGGAAAGGGACAGAAATCTGGAGGAAACCAGTCCTCACTAATTCCTCTGCTCATGGAATCACTTAATACAAATCCAACCATTTGAAAAGTTGTTATGCCACCCTTAGAGAGAATAATTAACTTTCCAGGGTTCTCAGAGAGATTTAGACACCTGGAAATACAAAGCCATTAAATTCAACTGTACAAAAATAATGCCTGCACCATTTTAAAATTATTTTATTTCACCTTTACAAAGGCCACAGAATTTATGGTTGTTTATGCCAAATAGTTGCAGATTGATGGAAATGAATGTTATTTCTTGTTTTTGTACTTTCTGCATGTCCTCCCAGTATTTCTATAGAGCTGCTACAGTGTGCAGCAATATCAGATGCCATGAGAAAAGATCTGAAATTATCTTCCTGACACTCCAGAACATAAGCACAGGAAGAAGATTCCCTAGCTCTGAGAATAGTAGGCAGCCATATTTCACTGTATTTGGAAGAGACAGCGGGACTTTAAATCTCAGGCTACAAGCAAAGTGCCAACGCAACAAGTTCTTCGCTTATTCCACACAATCTAACCCTAAAGACACAGTCAGCAACTGGGTATGCTGGATACATGGGAGGTGGATACAAAAAGGGTACCAGAGACACCTAAAGGAAGTGAGAGGACTATGTATGCACTCAAGTATTTGGGGTAGGGGCGGGGCGGGACAGGAATGGAGGCAGCAGGATGAAAAGGGGATCAGGGGCATGAGGAAATCCTGGCTGTGATCTTCCTGTAGAATATGAGATCTCAGGCTATCCTAGACTACCCTGCCAAATTAAGACAATTATGAATATGTTGGGACAGTGCCAGCATTCTTCATGTTTTTTCAGATATTTCTGTTGAGAGCGGTAGGGGCGGGGCGGGACAGGAATGGAGGCAGCAGGATGAAAAGGGGATCAGGGGCATGAGGAAATCCTGGCTGTGATCTTCCTGTAGAATATGAGATCTCAGGCTATCCTAGACTACCCTGCCAAATTAAGACAATTATGAATATGTTGGGACAGTGCCAGCATTCTTCATGTTTTTTCAGATATTTCTGTTGAGAGCTTTTCCTCTAAGACAAGAAGAAAATGCCTAGAAGACAGAGCCTAGTAGAGATCTCTAGTGCTTGACTATCTTTTGGTGTCTGAACACTACCAACTTTTGAACTGCTCAGAATTAATTTACCTTCAGCTGTGAGCATCATGCTCTATATTTAAGATACTTCTAAAAAGTTCCTAGAACTAAAGAAACAGAAAATCTCTTCCATGTGCTGTGGCATAACCTATGAGATATAGTCAGCCATATCACAATGGTTCATGCATTCCTAACTCTTCCTATATTTTCTTCTGCATCTGCTTCCAAAATCTAATTCAAAATTTCCTGCCTTCTCATCTAATGCCTGCAAGCCATCCAAACTCCTAACAGATCAATTCTTTAAACAAATTCGGTTTTGCGTTTTACCTTTATGGCAAAACTTATGTCAGGTGACCGTAGCAGAGGAAATTTTGTTCAAGACCCAAGAAAAAGGAGACTGCTTTTAATCTCTAATTTTTAAAATCTTAGCAGAAACTTTGAGCAAATTAACAGATTCAAAAATTACTATGATACGATCTCTTCTACAATACAGGATTCCACAAGTAGCTAGCACACCAAACATTCCTGGCTAAATTATAGCATATTTTTTTCAAAACTTTTCCCATCTCAGTGTGCAGCCTACAAATGAGGATAAAAAATTCCTCCAGGAGAGAAAAATATTGCATTGAGTTGTTCAAATAATTAGTTGTTCTCATTGGTAAGGGCAATCCGGCAGCCCTCCCTTCTCCCCTCCATATCTAGAATTTCTTTTGACCCCCAATTTCAGCCCTTGTTATGCGTTAGCTGTTAAATCCTTACCCAGTTCTAGTTGTTAGACAAATTTCATTATACCAATCTATTTTCTATCACGTGAGATTGTATTACAGGGTTTTACTGCATACTTTTACTAAATAGACAGGATACTTCTTATGAAGAGAGAGAATTTATTTCCCTAGAAACCTATCATAAGATCTTTAAAGAATTGTAACTCATCTTCTGCCCCTCTGCAGTTTCAAAATTTATTTTTTATTGTCCTGAAAACATGAGTCATTACTCAACAGAGGTCAGCCTGTCCCAGTGTCTAAATAGTAGTTCTTGTGAAATAGTGAAAATTATTCAGTTGTAATGACTAAGAAAGGAAGGTCTCTGTTAAATATTTTGCAGCCATTTAGTATTATCTCTATTTCAAATGGACCTGAAGTTTTATTATTACTTACTTACCTCTTATGAAGCTTATTCTTATTCAATTGAATTACACAGGTCATTGTGATTGCACTGGGTTTATCCAGGCTCAGGAAGCACATCTAGTTACTGTCTGTGTTCAAGAACCACTGCTGGACATGCCTTTGATGAAGAGAATGAGTGAAAATAATTTAGAAAACAAACAGAGAGGAAAATGTAGCTCCAAATAAAATAAAAACTCCTTGCAGCTTTAAACTGATGGCAGATGGTCTGGGCCAGGCAACTTTTTGTCTTTGCTATGTCAGACTCAATAATTTTGGGTTGGCTGTTCTGACACAAGCTCCTCACTTTTGCCAGTGGTTGTGTGTGATTATCTTACCTGCAATCAGTCAGTCACCTGAGATTGCCAGGAGATAAATTGGAAGCCGAGAAGTTGTATTTCTCCATCTAACAGGATACACAATATCCACTCTGAGCCGTACTCACCATGTGTGTTGACCTGACCATAGCACATGTACTCACAGGGAAGAGACAGACAACTTCTTCTTTTCTGCCTCAAGAGAGGCTGTATTTGGGGAATTCACATGTAAAAGCAATCAAAGAAATACGGCCCTCAATAGTTATATAACTTCTTGAGTAATTAACAGGGTTAGTGGGTTGGCACAGAATGAATTCCTGAGATGCAATCTGTAGTAATGCAGCTGCAAAGACCTCTAAGTACTCAGAGGCTTCTGCACACCACCAATCGATGCAGCTTCTCCCTCTCAGTGGCACGGTCGCTGACCTTCTAACACAATTGTCAAGAAGCTAATTGCTTTTACCCTGGCCATTTACAGTTTACAGGAGTGAGTTTAAAAGCCAGCTGAAAGATTTAGGGACAGAAGTCCTACTGACTTCCAGAAGACTTTATGTTCTGATCATAAATCCTCCAGATGCTTCTGAAAGTCTCTCAGCATGCAGTTTCTCCATGTCTGACTGAGCCAATTGCACTTAGTTCAGAATAGTGTTGACATCAGAAAAAGTCAGGTCAAAAACTGAGGCCCTAAACATATTTAAGGATGTATTTCCCAGCTCCTGATACCCAGCTCCTTGTCTCTGACTTGTATTTGAATGCTGGCTGTCTACTATTTCTTCCCATCCTATGAAAGAACACTGAAACGCTGGATTCTAGAAATCCCTGTGCCCTAGTTCATTCTGTCTGGGCATCACGTCTGTGGATGTGCTTCCCTGAAGGCACATGTCACCTCTGTCAACAGAGGACATTGACCTGAGATATTAAAGTAATTGGATGGAGGGATGCAAGGGCTGTCCTCTCTCCTCAGGGAGACCACAGAAGAACAGAGAACAGGTGGAGACTGTCAGGGCCACCAAGACAGTGCTCCACAGGTTTGGGCAAATCATGAGGCAATTCATTCAGAAGGACTACACCTATGAGACATCCACTTACCCATTCTAAGAAAGTCCTAAACACTACCTAACACTCCTCAAAGATGACCCACAAGGAACGTAAGCATTGGTGTGTAAAAGTTGGCAGAGTTTATTCTCACACTGAGATCTTGGTTTAATGCTAATAAAGCTGCAAAGAAATTATTATCAGCAGCTTTGTACTCCTACTCTCACACTTCACCAGTGCACCAATATAGTGCTTCTGCAAAGTGATTAATATGTTTATCCTGAAAATAAATATATGGAGACACTGACATGCTAAGTCATTTGCTTATGATGGCTCATACCGTGATTCACAGAATCACAGCATGGTTGGTGTTGAAGGGTCCTCTTGAGATCATCTTGTCCAAAGCCCCTGCACAAGCAGAGCCACCTAAAGCCAGTTTCCCAGGACCACATCCAGACAGCTTTTGAGTATCTCCAAGGATGGAGATTCTCACAACATTCCTGGGTAACCTGTGCCAGTGCTCAGTCACTCTCACAGTAAAAATGTGTTTCCTAACATTCAGACAGAAGCTCCTGTGTTTCCATTTGTGAATCCTCCACTGGTGAATCCATGCTGACTATGCCTGATGGCTTTCTTGTCTTTCATGTGCCTGGAAATGGCTTCCAGGACTACTTGGCCCATCACCTTCCCAGGAATCAAGGGGAGGCTGACCGGCCTGTAGTTTTTATTCCTAGTGATATCACTGGTTCTCAGTTATTTCAACAAGCTTTAGTTCAAGTTGCAAAGAAGCTGAGAATAGACCCATAGACCCTTGCCCTTTAGTGTTAGCCATCAAATGCACATCTTAATGTTGTTGTGATGGTCCACACTGAGACAGTTGCCTTCTGGACACAGACCAAGTAGAACTCATTATCTGAACAGCCGACTAGTGAAGTGCCTTCCAGTATCACTTTTGAGGAAATGATCAACTAAAAAGATGTATTAAAATATGGTTATTATGAAAAAGCACAGGATAGCAAGCCTGCTGCAGTACATAGTTCAGAGGGATTTCATAACTCTCTGGCTAGTAATTAAACTGAAATGTTTCTCTCCAAAGTACAAAAACATCCTCTCTGCAGTTGGCTGGCTTTCTGGGGTTTTTTGTTTGATTGCACATTATCTCTCACTTGCATTCTCTTCCCCTTTTTCATAACCCTACAGTGAACAGACAGGCTTGCTCCCTCATATCCCTTTTCCAGGCCTCCTGGTATTCAGCCTCTTCTATTAAAATCTCATCTAACTTCATTATTTTTTAAATATAAAAGTGAAAAATCTATTCCCTCTCCATTGCAGTAATTTATTTCTTGAGTACATGCATCATTCAAAAACACAGTCAAATTGTTTGAGAGCTTGATGGAAATTTAACTTGCACATCACATCTACAACCCCTTCTGGGTTATATGTCAGGGAAGAGATACTAAATATAGAAATTAAATAGCTCCCATAGTTAATCTAGATTAAATTAAAATTTTAATTTGGAAATTAAAATATCTAATGTGGCTTTCAATCAGTAAACTAACAGGATCATGTTTCAAAATAGAATGTACAATATTTCCGCCTCAGAATCTGAGTTTTAGAATCTGTATCAGTTTTTGCTTGGATGCTTATAATTCCCTTCATACACCTTACCAGACAAAACGGTTCTAAATCACAGGAAGGCTTGGCCACAGACCAACTGAAGATCTATTGCTGGATTTCTTTTGGTATTTACAACACCTGGCACAGGACCTTACTGGCTGAAAATTAGATAGGGAGACACTGCAAAAGCAAAACCACTGCCAGGCCAGCAGCAGGTTGCTGCCTGGCATGAGCTACTCCATGCCCATTTAAATCCAAATCCCTCCAGAATAGCTGCTCCACTGAGGTGCCTTACTCTTTGCACGGATGCTGGTGATGACTCATTCTTCCACAGATGTCTGCTGCAAACTGCAGATTAAATAACTGAAGACCTCATACCACCCCAAGAAGTGCCAGAAGCAGAATGAATCTCAGCTAGGGAGCTGCACTTTGTGCCCCCTCCTCTGCATGCTGCTGTGTCTCTTCACTCACCTTGGACATCTCCACGCTTTGGGAGCACCTCCTCATCTCATTGGGTTCTGGAGGCTGTCAGCTCCCCTTAGCCCTGACTGCCCTACAGACGGTGACCATGCAGCCCCAAGGCATCTGGGCATGGCAGCCGAGGGGCTGGAAGTGAAACTCTCTCCCCTAAAGGTTTCATGGACTCTTGTCCATCAGCACTCTGCAAGTACAGGTACATGAATCTGGAAACCTCGTGTTGTTTCCATACCCCATTCCTGTATATCCTTCAGAGCTTCGCTCACTGCAGTTCAGATAACGAACTCATTTGGGTTCCCCAAGAAAGCTGCATTCCTCAAGGTATGCAAAAGCTTCCATATTATCTTGTCATGGTATTGCTAATGCCAAAAGCCTGCAAAGCTTTCTCTGAAGTATATTCCTGCACCCAGACACATTAATAATTTATAAATTCATCAAATCTCAGTGCTGGCACAGAGATGCTTTAGTATTAAGCTGCTGTAAATCTGGACCAGATATGTTTCGCTGAGCCCAGTGAAAGGCAAACAGAAACAACATTACAAGACAGCAGAAATATTCAGTACTTTTGGAAAGGTGCTTGGAAACCCAAATATTTCACAATTTATGCATTGCTTCTGCAGATGCTTAAGGAGGATTTGATTTGGCTGAACACAGAGGTAAGCTACTAATAGGGTTAAAACCATCTATGTATTTACAGTACATAGCACAGTGTTATATAAGAGAGCAAACCCCTTGAGATGACCATATTCATTTCTTTCACAACATCATGTATAATTGTGAAGTAATTCCTCTCATCTGCTTCTAGTCATGTGAGGCACATGACATAGGAGACAGAAATGAGTGCAAAAAAAAAAATCCATCTGAATAACTTCATATAATCTTCCCTGTAGAAGGAAAATGGCAGTCACGGGCAGTCACCCCTAGGGTAGAACACAGCAGATTTCAATAGCACAGAGAAACATTGTGTGCATGCTTTGGGATGGGGAGTAGACCTGTATAATGTAAGAAACACAGAGCAGAAAGCAGTAACACAACTTCGTTTAGTCTGTATGGGCATGCTTCATGACTACCAGCAGGGGTAGTTTTCAAGCTGTTAAGTTTTTCTTAATTTCAGTAGAACATAGAAAAGTGAGTAAAGAAAACATAGAATTTGTATGTAAAGAAAAATGACATTCCAACAAATGGAAAAATGGTGGTTCCCAGACCAAAAAAAGATACAGCTAAAGTAATTTAAAAAAAGTCTGAAAAAGTCTTGAAAAGTCTGGTAATATGAAACATAGGACACTGCAGAGTTAGAGTTACTTAAAAATCCCTGCAATTAGAAAGTGAGGGAATTCACAGTTCAAGAATCACAAGCACTACTTTTGTCTACTTTTTTTTACAATAAAAAGAAGGCATGCTGGCATCTCTCATCCACATTTCTAAGACAAGAGCAAAAAGCATCACATTTAGACCACAAAGTTTTATCTGTATCTCCTGTTATGACTTTGTACCAATGCTTCGCTACTTTCCTTTGCTAACACCCTCCCGTCCTAGTGCTAGGCCAGTGAAGCTATCACACCTCCTAAAATGAATACTGCCTTCCAGACACTGGCTTCACCTTTCTCTTTATCCAGTCATGGTAAAGAGAATTTATCCAGTCACTGGTGTTCCATCAACAAAACAAAATAGTAACATATTCCCTCTTGTTTCTGATTAATTTGCTTTAAAATAAAAATTAAAAATAAATAAATAAAAAAGCCAGTTGACTTTAACCTCCTAAAATGTGTATTTGAGGTTTTATCTTTGGAATGTGAAATTAAAAATTCCCAGCCTGGAGCTCTGAGAAATAGCAGGTGAACATCAGGCTAACTGAAAAAGTAGAAAAGTGTTTTGTCTAGACTGGAGAGAATCTTCCAACTAATTACAATGGGCTACAGCACTCGAATATAAATAAGCCTTTCAAAGAGAAGTACATTTAAGCTCTAATACTAAAATAACTTGTGCATATTGATGTCAACTTAGCAAAGCAGAAGTTTCTACTGGAGTTTAAAGCATCCTTTGGCAAGGTCCCAGCACAAAATAAACATTGCTTATAAAGGCAACATTGACAATCCCATGTTGAAATAAAAGGATCATTTCTTCACTAGAACCCAGAGGTGAGTCCTTATACACATGAAATAAGTATCTATGGCTTTGTCCATCTGTATTCTGCACCACATTCTAGAAGAGGCACAGCTTTAGCCTGTCTTCCTGCCCAGCTTTTCTGGCATCAGCAGTGCCCCCTTCCCAAAGAGCTGAGGGAAGAGTCTCTAAATGTCCGCAAGCAGGGGGAATTCCCCATAGATGCAGTTCTCTCCCTGTCTGCTCTTTGTAAATGTTGATCCCTGAAATGAGGTAGCTTTGCATCCAGACGCCTGGATTGCCTGGCAAGTTTGTCCATGGTGCAGCTTGCAGTGCCAGTCCCTTGGCTGCCCACACTGACTGCCCGTCAGGGCAAGGCACCCATGGGTGCTGCCTGTGCAGGAGTGGGACATCTAGCTGGTGCTGCAGAGCACACAGCTGCTCTTCTCTGCTGTGGTGGGTTCCAAAACCTCACAGTCCTGTCATCAAGGAGCAAATATTTCAGAGGAAATTTTGATTTCATTAAATTGGTGTACATTTTAAAGCTGATTTTTAACCACTTTTGTGCTCTTGCTTGCTTTGTGCCTGCTTCTTGCTCTTATTGTCTAGATGTTGTTTCCATCAAGTTAAATGAAACCCTCATCACTAAACTCAACAGGTCCACTTCACATTCCTCACAACCACCACCAAATTTCTGATTGAAATCAGAAATTGTATTTGTATTTGATCTTGTGTCCCTGCCTTGCCTGATCTTAGCAGCTATAGCACCTTGCTACTCACAGCTAATGGGTCCCCTTTTTAGTTCAAGTGATAGAGGTCTACATTTTCAAGCTGATCTTTTCCTACAGCTGCCCTGCTTTACCCTAGGCAAGGAGTTAGTTAAAAAAGCAGGTAGGGACATGTACTTTGTAAGAACTGTTTTTTTCATTTTGTTTAGTCATAGAGATAGTTGGACTAGAGGCACACAGAGATCAAGTAACATGCATAAAGTAACAGTAATTAAAGTTCAAGATCTTGTTCCCAGATCCCTACCCAGAGATACTCAGCACTGGGAAAATTCTGTGCCCATGAGGTCACAGTTTTCCTGGGCATGAGGGACACAGACACTGGAGGGGAAAAGAAGAGAGCTGATAAAACATAGGTAAAGTCTTACTGTCTTTTTAGAAGACATGAAGATCAATTAAGTGTGAACATTTTTTAGTATTTCCCCCCTCAGAAAAAAAAAACCCAACAAACAAACAAACAAAAAAAACCACCAAAAAACCTAAAACACCTGCTGGAAAAGCTTTCATCTACCAAGCTGCTGCTTAAAAAAACTACAGTGGCTGCTCACAATATTAAACTTGGCTCCTGTTCTTTCTTTTAGCAATAGTTAAGGAAACTGATTGTCTGATAAGATTGTCAGACCCAGCAGACCAGGACGGTAAGAGACAAAAACCCCGAACAGGTTTGGTGCAGGCTGCCCTGCTTGTCTGCCTAAGATGACAGTCCAGGAGAGTCCCATACTTTGTTCTGTTCTGCTGCACTGCCTGGGATTTATGGATTACAGCAGGATTAATGAGCTTTGCTAGTCAGCCCCAAAGCATACCACAATAAAACCCACAAGCTTATAGGGTAGCCTCTCCTCCAGGGCTGGGAAAGCCCTGGGGGAAGCACAGACCTGAGCAACCAGCTTCGGAGGAGAGAAAATCTGATGAATCATGAAAATTCCTTCCTTTTTACATTGCTGCCCTCAGGGAGAGGTACACACCTGGCTTTCTTCAGAAGGCAAAAACTGAAGGTGGAGGGTCGTTTGCTTTGGTTTGTTTTTGTATGCCTTGCTGCAGAAAAATGAAACTTGCTCTCCTAATCAAGTTACATGTTGTCTAACGCCCACTTTTACACACAGCCTCAGCAGTAAGGTAGGAAAGCTATAGGACATTTTTATGCTTTCCTCCCACATGTGACCATGTTGCTGACCTGATGCTTAGAAAACCTCTGAGATGCCTCCAGGAGACTGTGCTGGGAGAAGGAGTTCAGAGGAGCCTTGCTGCATCTTCTCACGCCCTTCTCCTCACCCTCCCAGTATGAAGGGTACACAATGAAGCAAGTAGCATGGGCAATGCATCTGTGAATAAATTATAATCTTCTTTTGCAAGAGGACCAAAGAAAGGATGTCAAGAAATGGTGGAAGAAGCAGGAGAATCACATGGCTTGTAGGGAGCTGGCACAGCCACACTTGCTCATCTGCTCCATGGCACTGTGCCTCACAAATTGCATGTGATTGGTTCCCATCTGGCTGAGGTAGAAGCCAGCAGAAGAGCCACACCATTTAATTTTTGGCAACAAACAGTGTTGCCTAATTAGGAAGCATTAGTCTCTTTGGTTAGTCGAAGGAGGTCCCTCCATAAGCAAGTCAGTGTTTTATGTAGTGTGAAACCTTTCAATGTAATCTTCGTGGTTTTTGTAGCTAGAGTCACAGAAATATGCCTCCCTAATTACTAAGGAAAAACAACTTGCAGTTTCTGCCTTGTAGATGTTCTAACTGCTTTCTGTCCCCACCTCTTCTGAACCAATTTGCCTGCACCTTGGCTACCTGGTATGTTATCACTTCAATCAGCAGTGAGCAGGAAATTAAAAAAAAAAAAAAAGCAATGAAACATCACCTTAATGTAATTCTCATCAGAATCTATGAGGCAACATTCATAACAGGAGATGATGCCCTACTCACTGGAGACCACTACATAACATTATCACTTGCTTGGTATCAGTGCAGAAAATACTGAGAATTAGCCAAGCCAGATGTTTCTGTGTCTTGCATTACTGTAAGAAAAACAGCAATGAAAAAAAAGGACAAAGCATTAGAAGTGGGGAAACCCTCTCGAGACCTACTGAATATTAGGATTAGACATAAAAAAACTGGTGTATAATCTGATGAGAAGGGACCACAGATATTTGTAGATCACAAAGCACATTGTAATTATATCAGTCCATAGCATGTTACAGACTGGCAATTCTTACTTAAGAGCAAGTAAAACAAGGTTACTTGTAAATGATTTGAGAAGGAACCTAATTTGCATCCAGGACATTTCTGTCAATTAAAAAAAAAAAAGTTCCAGACTTCTATCTCTCCTCGTTTCCTCTTGTTCCTGGTTGTTAGCAAGCACCGTCTTAGCTACGAGTCAGTACAGAAGCTCCATCAAACACATTTTGGTTTAACCTGGCCACTAGCCAGAAGAGACCAACTTTCTGTTGGATCCCAGGGTAGGCTTCACTCTGCTTGATTGAAACACTTAAGTGATAAGTTAATTATAGGTATATAAGAAAGCCATCTTCTAAAGTGAATGCCTATGTTCCCCATAGAGAGGGAAACAAGACATAGGGAGGGACAGAGCAGCCTGCCTGACACTAGCTGTCTAAACAGGATCCAGTAATCCCAAGAGTTTTGATTTGGCTCATTTGGCCACTGAGCTGAACAGGTCCCAGTTTAATGGGTGGATTTTATTTGTTGGCAGTGGTAGGGCTGATTGCCCTGTTTCGCACCACAGTGTAATATAGGGTATCTGTAAACAGTCTGAAAGCAAACATGACCCTGTTTTCCTGGATGCAGCCATCTCCTTGGCTACAGACTTCCTTTGAGCCTACTGTGCTAATGACAATGGGGTTGGACTGCAGAAGGCATTGCCAAGTGCTTTGGATTCTTCAGCAACACAAAATATTACTACTACTAATAAGTGGATTCAGCCTTTCTGATTAACTCAATGAGTTAGGAGCCATGAAGATTTCTCTATTTGCCTCTGATCAACAGTTTCGTAGATAGAGAGAGGAGTCTCAAAATTACTCCATGTTGTGTCCAAGCAAAACAGAGCTATATTTCTTTTTTTTTCCTTCAAAGAATATTAACTTACCCCAGCCCATACTTGAAAGAACCAGCGTTGCAGGTTCAACTGTGCATTTTTGCCACAGAGCTGTCTCAAGGCTTGTCTGGCCCCATCAGCAACAAGAGCCAGGGTTGGACCAAGGTCATGCTGCTGTGCATCCAGGAAGGGAAAAAGTAGTGGAAAAAGGATTACGAAGAGTTAATCTTGATGCACTTTTACCATCAGCTGTGAAAGATTTTGGGAAGAGGTGTGCTGCCACTGGAAGGAGCAAGGTCTGCACACCTCAACCCCTTACCTTGGCAGAAACAGCACCCCCAGCCCAGCTTCCCAAATCCTGGCACAGACTAAAATGAGGCTATTAGCATTTTGCTGCCCTCGGCCATTTCTTTCTTTGATTTGACTACAGCTATTTCTCATACAGCCAGGTTGGTGATGCAGGTGGTGCTATACAGTATGATGTCCCAGTGTTTCAGTGCTTCTTTGTCTGATTTTTGTCATTGTGTGAGCCCTGAGCCACAAGCTGAAGTGTGGAAAATTCTCTCTCCACTTTCTGTCTGATTTCCACCTGCTGTGTGCTTCCTGTGAAATCATGATAAATATGAATCAGGGTGATACTAAACGGAAATGTCTGCCAGCAAAGGGTCACATCCAGCAGATGCAGTCTGCTCACTTTAATGGCCTCCCACTGAATACAGTAGTTGAGGGAGAAAGATTTTGTTGTACTTGTTCCTTTCACCAATTAACGTTAGTGTGACAGCTTTCAGAAGTCAGACAGGACCTCAGGGAGGCAGCTAAATGCGGAACTCCTTTGAGCACGGAGCCTGCTACAACTGCAGCCCTTAATAAAAAGCTCAGTATATTCAAGCATTGCCAGTAATTGGTATTTTCCCCATTGATAATTGTCTGAGAGTGAGCAAGATAATTAACTTCACTCCTGATAAAGAGTCAAAATGTATTTTGGAAGTTTATGACTGTGCAATCAGACAGATATGCAAGTCCTGGAGGCTGAAAATTTATATATAATAATTTTCTACTTCCATGCCTTGTTCCAATATTCTCTTGAGTCTTGCAAACAGCCAATATAAACTCTAGCACCAAACAAAGCACTAAGACTGGGGCTCCAAACCCTTGATATAGCTGGTGGTTCTTTTCTTCAGAAATACAAAGGGACTATGGAAAAATGGTTCCATATGCAGCATTCACAGACAGGCCTGTGAAACCTTTGCCTGGAAAATGATTTGTCTGCCCTACTCACAGCATATCAATTGCAACCTGTAGTTATATCTTCATGGACTGAACTGCTTACATTCATACAGAGGCTCAAGTTTCATGTTCTGTCAAATAGACAGCCTGGGCTTTTAATAGGACATGAGCTACAAATGCCTCAGTTATAATCTAATGTATTGATATTCCCCTTCTACATTTTCAATTATGTAGTAGCATTATAATCAGATAGTTTCTTCTTGATTCTGCTTAGTTCCTAGTATTACTACTACCCATATACACACATGCGCACACTCCAAAAAAACAAATCTGTTCAAAGCACTGAAAATAATGTTTTGCGATCTTCCACCTTCTGGTACACATAAGGAGATGATGAATTTTCCAAGGTATTTTGTAGGTATTTTTGCATCAATGAACTTAGAATCCAACAGCTGCATTTTGTGCTCCTCAGATCCTTTTCTGAAGAATTAACTTCTTTTGGCCAGGTTCTTATCTCCAGCACTACGGAAACAGCAGATCCAATAAAGCGAAAAGATTGGATTTCTTGAAAGATTTCTTCTTTCTACTGTAGATTTCTTTGCTGTAAAATGCAATCCCAATCACCAATTTCTCTTCAGCTAATTCACACATAAAGCCTGCTAACCTGCTCACAACCACAAGACCCACAAGACTGCACGTTAAACTATTATTGGATGTGTGGCAGGAACAAACACTGTGGCAGGAAATAATTTGCTGGAAAAAGAGGATATAGTCAGCAACAAGAGCTTATAGATGTTGTGCCAGGTAATGACAACCTTTTGAAGGTTCTGGGAGATTGACTTTCATCATCTGAGGAGATGATCAGAACTTAATGGGAGAAAAAATTTATTTTAAAGACATCAGGAAGGAGGTCTCTGCTATCTGGGACACAGTGAAAGCAGATGTGAAGAAACAAGGGGAAGAAAGACTTGAGTGGTTTTGACACACCAGAGCAGAGCAAAGCAAAAAGGACCAGGCACAAAGCACTGTGGATGGGGGTCATGCAGGACCAGCAAAGGCACAAAGAAGCGGACTGTGAATGTTGATATCCCAGCTGCCAGAAAGCCTCCCCACAATTTATGCAACCTGTGTTATTTCCATGTCCTAGCCCTGGCACATGGATAGATGGGAGAACAGCAAAAGCCCTGAGCTCTCCCTGCTGGGCCAGGCTGTGCTGGTCTGGAACAACCCTGACATAGGTGAAGTGATATGCTCTGCCCAGTGACTGGGCCAAATACTGCTGTTACAGTCAGGGTAACGTGACTGAATTCACACCCCTCATTCCTCTCTTTTTAACATATGCTTTCAAAATTCCCAGGGAAAGCTCTGGGAAGCATCAAAGGGAGATCCCAGAGATCAAGTCTAAGCAATGTCCTAATAAAGTGAGTAGAAGTAAGGGAAAAGTGGAAAAAGTGAGTTCATTCATACCTGAGCAAACTACCATAAAATGCTGCAATGGCCACACCAATAAAATGAGAAGAAATTGACCAGATGAAGCCATTAGTATGCACTTTGTACTCACTGAAACACCTACCTGAGTATAGAGAGCAGCAAGACAGGCCTTAAGTAGAGGCCAAAGAAAGACACAAATTGTATGTGCTGTTTGCAGTATTTTATTTTTGAAAGGTACAACAGCATAATTACCTGTGAATCAGGAAAGCAAATACAAAGCCTTTCATTTAGAATATGTATTTTATGCCTCTATTTGCATAAAAGTGTGTATTTATACGTGTACACCTACACAAACACACAGAGAAATATATATATGTGTTCAAGCATGTGCACGTGCTTGCACAGGGATGCTGTGTTTGCTGTCTCTGGCACAGTGGGCAACCAGAGGCAGCCCCACTAAATTCCACCTCCAGTGAGTGACAGGATGCAAAAAGTCCTGCTGCAGAAAAGTAACTTGCTTTGAACCCAGTGTTGGTTGGAGCAGAAACCCGAAGATGTCCTAACAGTAAATGACACAGAACAGCCTCTGACACCCTGCTCACCCCACACTGGTGACAGCTTGCCAAGTGACAGGGGCCACCAAGCCAAGGGGAGCAGCAAAACTTTCTGATGTGCAAAAAAGCTTGCTTGCTGAAAGTTAGTTTCCTGTTTTCCCCAAAAACTGTTAGAGTTCCCTTCCTAGTAGACTTCCTCAGACAGCATCCTCAGTAATACAGAAGCGACATTATTTTAAAAAATCACTAGAAAGAAATAGGAAAGGCAGCTGGTTGTGGCGGGCAGTCCTTGCAGCCTCCCTCATTTTCTCCACCCAGAGCTTGTCAGACTTGCTCCATTGTTTGAGGGATATCCTGCAAAAAAGCCAGCCTTTGCGAACTTCCTTTTTTTCCCTGGAGGTTGTTAATTCTGAAAGTGCAAGGGGATTTTCTGTTGGGGGATTTCTTTGAAAATGTACTTGACATTTATATTAATTCTTCCTCCTCAGGCTGTGTTGCAAACTCCCATCCTTATCTCTTTCCTCAGACTTTAGCCACTGAGCTTGTAGCATCCCTGGGGCTCACCTGCGGGCTCGAGCAGCCTTCCACTTCTCATCATACAGCCTGTGACGCTGTCACTCACAGCTCAGGAGCAACTCCGCTGCCTTCACAGCCCAAAGGATACAATTTTTTGATCATGTGGATCCACCTGAGCGTGGCTTCAAAACTAAATATTTTTGCCTGTCAAGACAGTGTCTTTCCACAATCCTTAAGTCTCTTCAGTGCTATGCACAGAGCTGAGAGGAGAGAGCACTCCCAGTCACACAGGCTCAGGATTTTCTGTGATTTTGCTGCTCAGCTTCTGATTTTTTTTATCACATTCTCACATGCATAACACTTACATGCCTGCAATAAAAATTAACCCTCCAAATTAAAATCAAAGCCCTTTTGCTTCCTCTTTTCTATTTCTTCTACTGTTTTAAAGAGCACTCTTTATTCTATAAAACACAGTTTAGTCCCTTGCCCAGTGCTGCTGTGAGCCCCAGGCAAAAACCACATTAATCTGGAAGGACAAACACTAGCCAAGCACAGAAGAATGCATCCTGTAATACTGCAGCTATTGCTGATGTGCTTTTGAGCACCTTCATCTATTTAGAGAATTGAAAGGGCAGTATTTGAAGCTATGAGCAGTCAGCAACATATTAAAGGACCCCAAGTCTTATGGGGAGTGTGCAGAAGCATGCCTTTCATTCTGCAGGTTTGCAATGTCTAAGCCATCCCCCCTGTCCTGCCCAGAGGAACAGCATCACAGTGGCACTTGCTAAAGGATCCACCCTAGAAGCAGTTACATCCCTCCAGAGGACAGCATCCTTAACATTAACATTACCCTGCCTGTCCTCCCTGCTGTGACTCCTACAGAACATTATCTCTATTTAGAGCCAAATTTGACAGGTGAAGGAGGTATAAAACACACTCAAATACAGAATTGCTTTGATCACTGACAAAACAAACACATTGAGGTTTTGTTTCTTGCTTGGTTTTTGTTGATTTGTTTTTTTGTTTTTTTTTTTGCCAGAGCCAATGCTCTGTACCAGACAATGGTAATATTTCTGTAAACATTAGAAAAAAAAACCCCTACCTTTCAGTTTTATGGTAGGATAGCCTGCTACTTATTCTATAGGATTTTTGCAGCCACCCATCAGAAAGACCACTTCCTGCCAAACCTGCGAGGATTTTTCTGTCCAGAGTTGCCTGTAGAAGTTCTGGTGTCATGGTGCCCTCAGGCACCTTGCAGAGCCCAAGCCACTTTCACCAAGGAGCCACGAAAGAACCCCCATTGAAACATGATCTGCTGTTATACTTTCCAGGAGCAAATACAAAGGTCTTCATCACAAGAGAGGAAACTCTTGCCAGCAAATCAGGTTTCTGGGTAGCAGAAAACATGACTCATTGCTGAGGCTTACAAAAGGCAAAACCACAGACTGCTGGACAGCAATTTATGAAAATGCAGGTTAACTCAACTGTACAGCAAAAAAATTGAGCTTCCTCAATTTCTACAGAGGCATCAATCATTCTGTGACAAGTTCCTTGTGTGCACACAACCCAGATACCATTGCCCTTCAGCTTTATCTTAGCCCTAGCCATTTCTGTTACTAGTTTTGCTATTACTTTTCTACCATTGACTGTCCTGGTCCTTCCCAGAAAAACTCCACTCTGAGCTTCCAATTGTTTTCTTGCAGATAGTGGCTTACCTGACTCTCACTCATGTCTCCCAGCTATAAATTACTCCTCTATTCCCCTGGTTATCCAGTTAAGCACAGTCTTATTTCCCAGCATTTTAGTTGCTTTTAATGGTCTAGCATTAATGGGTCATGGTTAGCTGACATGGTCAGCACCTTGCTGGCGTTTTGAGTGTCACCAGTGATGACACTTTCTATTTGGTGCATCAGACAGCATGTCACTTACTGTCACTGGCAACAGGACACAGATTGTTATCTCTGTGGAAAACATGGAGTATCATTCATCCTTGATCAGTGAACAGGTTTCTACATTGGGAAAGAGGAAGGGAGTTGTTGCAAATGTATGGAATTAAATTCTCCTGTCGTTTGACATAAATCTTCTTAGTGATTATAAATGTGCATGACTAGCTGGCCCATATTACAGCACCTTGTTCTAATTTTAATGTACTTTTTCTTGAAATTAATCATATCTATCTGGTTCATTTGTTAGAAGTCCTAATTACTGTGGCTTGGATTACACAGAATGGGAAGATTTTCCTAGGTCACTAGTTATCTCTGCAAATAAAAGTGTCCTGAAAACACTCTACACAATATCTTAACAGCTTTTGTATGAAACAAATGGATATTAAAAGCTAGAGCTTAAAGTTTGCCTGTGCAACAACTAATGAAAATGGGATCACATCTTGCTCCCAGCTTCCAGGGCTTGCCTGCACAAAATGTCCCCTGACACAGTGATTTTCCCACTGACTGAGGCAGACTGCACAAGTCTTACTGTCCTGAAACCATTGCACCCTGGACTGTGAATTTTATACTGTATCACTATTTGAAATAAATGTGTCCTAGGAATAACCAAATACCACAACAGTACTAGTTGAGACCTCAGTAGGTTGCACCTCTTTCCCATGAGATGTTGCACATCTCTCCTACTAAAGAAGGTGCAGCATAGCTGTTCAGGTGAGAAAAATCAAAGACAAGAGCACTGGTACTTATTAAGGATCTTTTTCACATGGGAGCATGTGGTAAGCCCTAATGTAAACCCCAGAGACTAGAAAATTAAAAGAGGTGGAGCTCAATGCCCTAACTGTGATGGAAAAGGATGAAACACATTTTATATGAGTTACAGTTTTGTACCTGTGGTTGTAATTTTTTTTGCTTTGCTCAGGGGATGGCAAATTGTTATTGTGGTTGAGGAAATCTGCTATGGGGTGAGTGGGTTACACTGAACTTCTGTAGGCAGCAAAAGTGCAAAGACTCAGGTCCATGGAGGCACAGGAGGGAAGAGGCTTTTCACCACAGCTGAGGAGATCTGCCAGGGCAGCAGACCTGGCTCTCCCACAGCCTGGACTGGCCAGGGCAAACCTGCAGCAAGCCAGACACCTGGCAGCATGGCACAGGGTCTGGCACAAGTCCCTCCAAGTCTGAGCAGCCTGGCCAAGCACAGCGACCCTTTCCCAGCATTTGACAACACCCATAAACACGGCTCTGAGTAGGGACGAATGGTGGATATATACATTGATATTTCAGCGAGCCATAAAGTTTTCCTCAAAGGAGCTCTGATGACCAATCTGAGTGGCTAGGTCATGTACTGTACATGGAAACTACTGCCCAAATTTAAATTTTGCTTAAAAACACCAGAAGGACAATCCCATATAAATCACCAGGGTGACTGACATGCACACGGACACCCTTCCATTTTGTGGGGAAGCTGCTGCAACAAGAACTTTTTCCCCTTTGCCCCAAAGTTTGCAGTTACAACTCTTCTTAGTGAATTGTTGTCAAAACCACACAGGTGCTTTGTGCAAGTGGCACATGCATCACTCAGAAGCAGTGCCTGGGGTGTCCAGTCCCATGGTTTTCCATCCTTTATGAAGCACTGTCACTCACAAAAGCAAAGGCGGCAATTTTGTTAAAAAGAAGGCTGTGTTTCTGCATTGCTTCTGTCACTGTCTGACTCACTGTTTCAAAGGTCACTGTCTGAAGAGATGACTAGATGAAATTTAGGTATGAAAACTCCTCCTAGAGCTCTCACAAACCATTAACAAAGAATAAAATCATTCCTACAACACAGAGTACATAAGTGACCTTCACTATTTGTTTTCTTTGCAATAAGGCCAAGCCTAAAACAATCTTTCAGTGGCTCTTTCGGGTCATTACCATGCACTTTGGGAAGGCGCAGTAAGTACTTTTCCTCAAGTGGTTCTGTACAAAATACAACACATTTTTTTCAGGGAGTTTTCTTAATAGTTTTTCATATCAGGGCTGTCTGAGATGAAAAGTGAAGTGGAGCATTAGGCTTGGTAAGTCAGTAAACTGCTCCATGATGCATTTGTCCTACTGCTGCTACAGAAACCAGCAAACTAACTGAATTATGTAAATCTTTTCCCTTACTGAAAACTCTTCTGTTTGCAGCTTGTGGTTATGCATACTGCCTTGAATGCTGTGTGTCACAACTAGCCCCTCAGGTGAAATTCACAGGAGCATTATACACAAAACTAATGTCAGCAATTTTAATGAGTTATAACTTTCTGATATTTTTCACCTCTCCTTACTGTTTTCCCATATCACTTTGCTTGCATGCCGTGTAGTAATTTTTCCAAGGTTTGTTTTCAGCCCAGTTGCACTGCTTCCTGGCCCAGTGACCAGTGTCGCTACCTGCACTACACGGCTGTGCTCCTGGTGCGCCTCGCAGCAGCTAACTTTGCAGCATGACAGACAGCTTGCTGTCAGCAAACACAAAACACACATTTTATTAAACAGTTAAAAAATCACTTCAATAAGATGCACATTATATTCACTTGAAAGAGAGTGCAATATTCCTGTTAAAGATTTCTAGGCATGTTGTTTCTTACATAACAAAAAGCAGTACTGCCCACAGACGTTAGCTGAGAAATCACAAGAGCTCAAGGAACCTACCCCAATATGGATATAACATGACAAATTAATTTGCTACAGTTGAAGGAAACATACGTTGAACCGGAATGAAAATACCTACAAATGTTAAAAAAAAGGAAAACAGATCTTTAAAATCAAGAGAAAGATTATAATGAACACTAGAGAAATCCCCTTTTAGAGTGGAAATTTTACTAAATATATCTAAGCTTCAACAAGGGTTTGGTTATGTGCAGATATGAATTTTACATTCAAAGACAGAGGAATATAATCATGGTACAAGACCAGTTATTTATTATCTTAATTAATAATACATATTCTTTCATATCAGGTAACTGTATATGATCGCATCATCTCAGTAAGATGAAAATTGTTTGCTGGGAACCTGCTAGTCAAGCTGTTGCTTCCTATCACTTGTGGAAAGCCCAGGCTCAGGTTTATTGTTCACCTCTAATATTTTCTGGTTGTCATTTGTTAGCCTAGCATTAAATTGATTTAGGATTCCTGTAAGGATTATTCATATGTGCTAAAGTACTCTACTGTTCTACGTCTAATGTAGAGATATGTATGTATCAATCCCTATATTGTCTTATGGTAATGACTATCTCTAGTCCTCATAAAAGGCTTGGGATTAAATTATAGCTCTTACCCCGGAGCCCCATGGTCATGGTATTCCCAAAGTGGGGAGTTCTGATGCCGTTAGCAAATAGACACAGAACCCATACTGGAAAAGAAGAGAAGAGGTAGCTTTGACCCAAAGGGATTGGTTTGGCATTACAAATCGGGATGGCTCAGAATCCTTTGCTCTGTAAAAAGCCCATTACTTTTTTGGTGTTACAATACCAGCATTGCATTTCTTCAGGCACTCCTTTTATCAATAAGTTCTAAACCACAGCCTTGCTATTTCTTTATTATCTATTCTAAATAGTTCCAATGGACTATAAAGCATGCCTCCTCCCCTACTCTGGAAAAAGAGTATGTTCCAGTTACAACCACTGTCTACTATAGCCCCTAGGAAACAAAATAATGTTCCTGCTCTTCCAAGTGTGTTGCACAAATGCAGGAATTTCATGGATGTCCTCCCCCTTCCTTTTTTTAGTACTTTAATAAGTTTAATTCCTACTACTGGCCCCCAAAGGAAGAAAAATCTAAAGAATTATAAGGTGCACATGGCTTATAGCCAGAGTGACAGTCCCCCTGTCATTACAATGCACATCTGCAGGGGAGCAGAACAAGTTCCTCAAAGAGCAGGTCCTTAGAGAGAGAAGAGGGACTTATACCTTCTAGCCTATAAAACCACAGATAACTTTTATAGGAAGTGTGTATGAGTAAGCTGCAAGTAAGCTATTAACAGAAGATAATGAGCAAATAGCAATTAGGAAATTGCTTTGGGCATAACTTCGTTAGTTCTGTAAAGCTGGTCTTTAGGATCTGCTGGTGCAATGCAGTTGTAGCAGGATTTGATGCCTTTGCTCTCTTGCATTTCCTGACAGACCTCATGCTGCTGAGTTCTGCTGGCCCCAGATTCTGAAGCATAAAATCATGTTTACTCTAGTCAAGCTCAGCCTTATTAAATTCTGCTGCTCAGCTGCTCTGTCCTCACAAACAGCACAAGAACTGCTCTGCAGGTTTCTCAGTCATTGCAAGACAATTATGTAGGCTAGAAAGGAAAGAAGCACAAAAAAACTCAATAGACAGGTCAAATAAGGACATGAAGTCCCCAATCAGTAATTATGAGATCACAGCGAAAACACACACACATACATACACACATTCATCTATTTGTACTCATCTATATTAACTGGCAAAATAGGCAGAGATTTTTTTCTTTAATACTGTGGGAGGAAGCCAGTATAAAGTAATCAGAAAAGAATCCTCAGTGTGACCTTCTGGGCTCATGTATGCTGCAGACATTGCCAAAGCTGATGGAGACAGCATGATTCATTTTCATAAATTATTGAACCAAAAACAACTTTCAGCGTCCAGAAATAAATGTCACATTGGTAACTGTTGCATTATTCACCATACATGAGCTTATTGAAAAAATCTATATATCAGTGAGTCAAATGTTTATTCATGGCAGAGAGGTAACAAGGACATGCACACACACACACACAGAACCACAGGGTGTTTGCAGGTAGCTTACTTCCTAACAAGCATGCTTGTTTATTATTTACTGCCAGCTTGCTTTGCAAGAATAATTTACACTTTTAATACTAAAGGTGACATCGAGTGTCAGAATTTCAGTATGTATTATGAACACTCCAGTTCTGTGTGTGCTGGAGTTCTTAGCTCCTGTTTATATTGCTTTCTTGCATATTTTAGACCACAGGTTTGAAGAATATGACAAGAAGGTTTACCTTTCCTCCAGTTAAAGGTGGTGTGCACCTTGGTAATTCATACTTCAGTGGTATCACA
The DNA here is from genome assembly GCF_000700745.2 of Antrostomus carolinensis. NCBI lineage: Eukaryota > Metazoa > Chordata > Aves > Caprimulgiformes > Caprimulgidae > Antrostomus > Antrostomus carolinensis. The sequence continues at coordinate 32,236 of NW_010300291.1, read as the reverse complement.
GACAGACTGCAGAGTAGAATTTACTCATCCACAAATGCAGGTAAGAGTGCTACATAGGACAAGCCAGAAGTGAAAGTTGAGAAAAGGAGACAGCAGAAGGATAATTGCATTTGGGGAGGATTTGAAGAGTAAATACATGCCATCAAGTTATTAATATTTGGTCAAACCCTCCTTGAGATTTGTCTGCATAACTTTCATTAGCACTTCTGTTCTTCAACATATTTTGCAAACAGGAACTACTCACTTTGAATAGCATACTACCTATGACAACCTCACAGCAACTAGATGTATTGTCACCGAGAAACTGGGGAAATTTTTCACCTGTCAACTGAGTTTTTCATATTCCAGAGACAACAAAACCAAGGGGAATCTTTAAAACTAAACTTTTTTCAAAGGAAAGTCAATATGGTCACAGAAGAAATAACTTAATCAGAAGTCCAGTGTGCTGTAGAACAGCAGTTTCAGCAGATATTTTCTGACAAGCTTACTGGTAACATCCTCGAAACCTCATAGTAATTCAATATCAAGCTCAGAGCTTTGCTTCAAATCAAAATATAATTAGCATCCAACTGACATTATTTAAACAGCTTTGTCATAGCAGAACTCAAGCAAAACTAATTTCTTCCTACTTTTAAACTTTTTTTCCAGAGAGATTCTGCACCTGTGATGTCTTGTCTCTTATGGCTCATAGTATCACTCATGCTTTGCTCTCACACCTGGTTGCTGGCAATATCAAAACCACCAAATTCAGGGGCTGCCTGAATTTTCACTTTTGTACAGACAGGGGAGAGGACAGAGGCAAAAGTAATATAACTTAAACAATGGGTCACTTGAGCACAGTAAAGCCAGCATACACACATTGGCGTTACTTTGGCTATATTCAGCTCCTCAGAAATTGCTATTACTTTAAATAGGGATCCAGGAAGAAGGTATGGCCCCTGGCATGTGATTAAGGCATTGGTCTGGATCTTAAATTGCAGATCATCTTAGATAGCCTGCATTTTTCAAATAAAAGTAATAATGGAAAAATACTCACAAAAGCTAAAACAACAAAATGCATGTTAGGAAAAAAAAAAAAAAAAAAAAAAGCCTTCAAGCCATCCAGACCTTATATATACTCTGCAAGGAGCTCCCCACTGCCTTTACACACGTACTCTCTTCTCCACCTCTCCCCAGCCCTCGCTTTTCCCCCATGCCATCAGTGATCCTGCACATCCCTTGCAACCCTCAGCTTCACAGACCTCCCTGAACTCCCAGCAGCATGGGTGGGCTGCAGACCTCCTTGTTCCCTCTGCTTGGGTCTGGCACATCTGTACCCGGCAAGCATCCCTACCTGCCTCCCTCCCACAAACCCACTGCAGCAGCAGGTCCTCCAGCCCTGCCACCAGCCCCAGAAGACACCATTGTCTTCATAAAGCAGCCTTGCTCCGAGACCAGAATCTACAAACAGATTTTTTAAATTTTTTTTTTTTTAGCCAATTTAATTATGAAACAAACATCCATAAGTGTAGGGTAATGTGGTTTGTCCCTGTGGACAGTTGACCAGTCCAATGCAGCTGCAGGACCATGGTCTACTCATTAACACTCCTGTTGTCCTAACATATAAAAACCCATTTTAGAGTCATTAAATATTTAAGATATTTGTCAGCAAAAGTGGAAAACCGATTTGCCATAGAGGCCATTCCTGACACTGGAAAGCAAGCAAAAAAACCAAGCTGAGTCTCTGCAGCCACAACAGGAAGGGATCAAACCCTCAACACTAAGAGCACAGGCACATGTTCCTGAGACCACTGCCAGAATTACTAGCAGAAATTACATTTTATTTACATGGCTCATTCATGCTTCAACTATTTCTCTTTCCTCCTGATATTTAATTAAACTTTAATCTTTCTCTGAGGGGGCTCCCACGGAGCCTGGCAAACTGCAGTTTAAAACTCTGTTTCAGGAAATGGGAAAAAAATTTCCTGCAACAGGAAAAGGTGCTCTGCAGCTGTCAAGAATTAAGCTTCTCAGAAAGTCTATGAATAAGCCACACCTACAATTTCTAAAGCAACCTGGTGGCAAGAATAGGATTCCTGTGAAGGCAATGAATAGCAAGGAGAAAGTCTGAAGTGGGATTGTGCTTTGAGAAGTGGTTATCTTACACCAAGGAGCATGCAAGGTGTGACTGTGCAGCTGTGGCACCTCTTCTTTAACTTCACTGGTAGATGTTGCTTTTCAGTTGTGTATGACCCACTAAAAACTTCAGCTTGGCTTTTAAACCACGTTTGCATCACTAGCTGTTAACTTTCCTTTAGCTTGTAAACCAAGCCTCTGAGTAGATGCATTGGCACAGAAGGCTGTAGCATGAAAGCTCACATGCAGCATGCTATTGCTGCAGGACGAGTGACAAGCACAAGTGACAGCTGCAAACGTCTCCCACAGACCCGAGCCGGGGGCATTGGCAGATGTAGCTGACACCTGAGCCCCGAAACTTCAAGTTCTGGGGCCCATGGTTCCTGATTTGGATCACTGGGTCCACACTAGGTTCCCTGATCTCAGGCCTTTGGACCTTGTGTACGTGCTGTACAGATGATCTTTCCCTTCACTGCTTATTCTCTCTCCTAACAAGAATAAACTACATCAGGACAAGCACTGTTAAAAAGGTGTAACTTCTCCTACTAGTAGGGCTTCAGCTGTTTCAACAAGAGCAGAAAAATTAAAGCTAGCCACTTTTATGTGTAGACCACTTACCATGGGTGCTCATTAATGCAGGGGCCCTTTATGTTTGTAGGAGTCGATAGGAGCAACTCCCACTCTCACTTGAATTTAGCTGTATTTTTTCCTAACTTGATTCCATGATTTTATCTGCAGCCTTGATCAAATGCAGCCTGTCTTCTGCATAGTACAGACCATGAAAAATCAGAGTAATTCCCACATAAAGCCTTGAAGTTACAGCTAAACTACCAATATCTTCAAATGACACAGGATCAAACTTACTCCTTGGCAATTTGTTCCAAAGGCAAATTCTTTTGCTGGAAAAAGAGTTATAATTTGAATTTTATTGCTAGTATCTGGCATCATGTTCCAGCCACTAGACCTCCATTACATTTCTGTCTGATAGATTAAACAATACTGTAGTAGCTGATTTGTTCATTTTCTGCATTTATGGCCCAAGATCAAGTTGCTTTTTTGCTTGACGGTAAAAAAAGGCAGGTATCTCCATTTATCAGAAGCACTGACATAACTTCTTTTTGGCTGGTTTCCCTTCCCTCTGGGTGTTATTTTACTTTTATCTGGTCAAGTCACTCATCCATAACTCAGTTTTCATTAAACATTCAGCACATGGTTCATTCACATCAGTGGGGTCAACTGCAGCAAAGGCCTGGTTGTGCCTTCCAGGTCTCCTTAGCAAGGAGATGCCTATGGATTTGTTTTTCTGTACATATCACAACAATCAAGAATGTGATCAAATGGTTCATTACAATAGACTCATCAGAAAACAGAAACAGAAGGATTTTGCAGGAGCGTTTACCCTGCAGCCAGAGGAGAGGAGAATGAATCCACTCTTAGAAAGACTTTAGGACAAATTTGTTCTGAAGCAATGTAATCACCTAGGAGTGGATTCAGCAGCTACACAACCTCCCAGGTTTTGCATTTCAGTCTTCAAACATACTCCCATCCCAGCCTTGGAGACAAGAGAAGTTGCTGGATGCCCTACCCTTCAACTGATAGCACTCCAGGACTGCATCATTTTCTGACTCTCTGTAAAACCAGCCAAATGTCTGAGCAGGCACTGCCCTCATCCCTATGCCCTGACTGGATGAACAAACATGTCCACCCAGTCTTATCTCACCAGCCTTGCAGGATAACCCAACCGTGGATATTCAGCTCAATTAACAGGACCCAAAAGAGGACACAGATCCTCTCCCCTTATAGCCCAGCAGTCACTGCACTTCCTGGAGCACAAAGGTTCACTGCTTCATCATGCCTCTATGACAGGAGAAAGTATCAGCCACCAGGAGAACGGATATCCAGAGCTATCTCTCTCAGACACTATGCAAAGTGCACTTGTTTAACAGGAGATATTTTGGTTTAATTTTAAACTGCCTGTGAGCAACACCCAAACTTCACGCTACAATCAGCTAACCTGGCAATTGTGGAAAGCCTCTAAGGCAGCTGAAACCCTTGCCAAATCAAGTTCATGTCACTCTACCCCTCAGCTGTTCTTGAACACCATACAAAACTCAGCAGGTCAGTTGTTAAGAAATTTGAAGTCGAGTTGAAAAAAAAATCTGTCAAAAAAACCCAACCAAACAAAAATAGTAGAATTATGACAGAAAACTCTGGTTTGATTAAATGGTGGCCAAATACTCTTGGACTAGCAAGTAAGTTCTGCCTGCAGGTTAAACTAGCTCATGGATTGCAACACATTTCCTAAATGCAACCTGAACCTCCACTTTCTGCATTTGGTCATCTGAAGGGAGCATTTCTGCACACCTGAGACTGTGTTTTTTCTTGTTGAGATCTGCTGCAGCCCAGCCCTTGTCTCTATTAAGGCTGCAATATTGAAGCTTGTCATTTGTCATGTTTAACTACTCCATCAGCCTTTAAACACTGCTAGGTAAGATCACTGCCCAAAAGGTTATTTCTAGAGTGGTGGAACAGAAGCCATGTCTCTGCCCCCTTGCTTGGTGAGCAGTGCCTCACTTGGGGGGGTGAGTGCAGTCTCCGAGGCATGGGGGAAAGTGGCAATGGTGCCACGGTGCCAGCAGCAGCTCTGTGGTGTGCGTGTCTGTCCAGCAACTGAAAAGAAAGCAGCTCACTTCATGTAGACTGAAACAAAGCTTCTAGGTAAGTTCTCTGGGTAAATTGTTATTTAATAACTCCACTTCTTGCCATTCTGCTTTATGAAAGGCCTCAGGTTTCTGAAACCAAATATAAAACTATCCACTTAATGACCACAGAGAAGCAAAATGCTATGGCTACTTAATTTTAGGATGACTCAGTTCTTCATGTCTTCAGTTCTTTATGGCTTTATGACTTCAGAACCTGATTTGGCTTCAAAGGAGGACAAGGCATGCAGTACAAGAAGACATAGTGTGTCTGTGCCCAAAATATATGTACAGAGATTTAAAATAAATCTTCATTTAAGAAAGCCATAAAAGAGAATTCCAAGATTCTTCAGCCAATGAAAACAACAGAGATAATACAATTAGCTGACTGGTCTTGAAAATTATAGTGCTGATGCGTTCTAATGAAATGAAACAGAGACAGTGTTTGCTCTGCAGGTTGAGTGGGCTGACCCCTGCTCCAGCTCGACTTCTGGGGGCAGCTCCATTCTTGGGAGGCTGTGTCGCCCAATCGCTTGTGTACCAATGGGCAGATGCTTTTCTGGTTCTGCTCTACCTTATGGGAAGTCTGGAATCGTGAGACCTGGTAAAGAAATAAACCATCTAAACCTGCTTATGGTTTCCCAGGGTATAACTGTTCCGTGAAGAAGAGGAATGAAGCTTTACCAATTGCAGGCATTCACATCCCAGCTGAGGAAAAGCTTGGAAATAAGAGTGCATTTTTAAGAACATTATTAGAAACACAAAAGTCAGAGAAGTGACTCTCCAACTAGCTGCAATAACAGCTGCATATATTTTATCCCTGTTCAGTCCTAGCATCATGTGTTTTCTCAATTACTTGAAATTACTTTTCCAGACCAACTTTTTTTTTTTTTTTTTCCTATTTCTGGTGATGTACATAATTTTACTGCTTTAGATGTATCTTCTTGACATAGCTTTTTATGTATAGCCTGTATCAAGCAGAATTCAAGACAAAAGGAAGATGTTAAATTTGGCATAGGAACGACGGATACATTTGATAATTTTTCCTTGAAATACAAGCGGAGTAAAATACAGTTAATCTGCTAGTGGTGGAAGCTCGTAACTGTTGTACCAGTTCGGGCTTAGGGTAGCTGAGCATATGCACATGTCCCTTTAAAGCCCATTATACGGAAATTTAGTCAGGCCACATTCAGGTTGTATTAAGAGCCCTTAGACCTGCTACAGAACAGAAAGCCAGTTCTGGACTCCAAAGCAGCTTAGAGTAAATGAGAGGTAACCGATCAAATTTAATTGATATGGGTATTTTAAGGCCATAAAGGAGCTGGGACTGCTCTGTATTAAAAGGTAAGAAACAACCACAGGAAACAAAAGCAAGCATAAAATTTCTTGAAGAAAATAACCTGATGCCTTCAATTCTGCCATTTTGAAGCTCTGTAGGGGGAGGACTTCCACTTTTCTGCCAACTGAAAGGTCTTACAACTCACCTACCACTAATTTTTCCATGCATCAGATAAAAATGTACATACCACCTGTATTTTCATCCTACTTCCAATGCCCTGTAGCAGTTTAGTGCTTAAATATTTGCATGTAGTTATTTCCAACTATGATTTCAAATTCCTATTACATTTATGAATAAATAGTGACTTGAACTTCTACAGTATAAGATGCAGTTATTCTTATTTCCCAGCTGCTTTGCTATGGTGGTAATAATGCCACCTGCAGCATGTCTATATACTCTCTAATCTTCTCATTGCCCCAGGTGAAGCTTAGACTTGCCATCCTTTCCACCTAGAGAACAAACTCAGGCAGAGAAAAGAAGCTCAGCAATAGAAAAGCTGCTGCCTTTAATTAAATCCCAATGAAGTATCTAATTGTAGCCCAGGGAAGAGTCTTTTAAATAAACTCATATATGTTACAGCAAGCACTTGAGATGCAAGGTGGAAGTCAGTCACCAGTTTTTCAAATTAGTGTATCTTTAAATTGGTTTCTACAAATACTACAGAAAGCATCATGTGGTGGGTTGACCCTGGATGGGTACCAGGTGCACACCAAAGCCACTCTATTACTTCCCTCCTCAGCTGGACAGGCAAAAGAAAATATGATGAAAGGCTCGTGGGTAGAGATAAGGACAGGGAGATCACTCACCAATTACCGTCAGGCAAAACAAACTTCACTTGAGGAAAATCAATTTAATTTATTGCCAATCAAATCAGAGTATGATAATAGGAAACAAAAAACAAATCTTAAAACACCTTTTCCCCACCCCTTCCTTCTTCCTGGGCTCAATTTCACTCCCAATTTTCTCTACCTTCTCCCTAGCAAGTAGTGCAGGGGGACAGGGAATGGGGTTGGGGTAAGTTCATCACATGCTGTTTCTGCTGCTTCTTCCTTCTCAGGGGGAAGACTCCTCATGCTCTTCCCCTGCTCCAGCACGGGGTCCCTCCCACAGGAGACAGTCCTCCATGAAATTCCCCAATGTGATCCCTTCCCATGGGCTATAGTTCTTCATGAACTGCTCCAGCCTGGGTATTTTCCATGGTGTGCAGTCCTTCAGGAAGGGACTGCTCCAGCACGGGTCCCCCACGGGGTCACAAGTCCTGCCAGCAAACCTGCTCCAGCCTGGGCTCCTCTCTCCATGGGGCCACAGGTCCTGACAGGAACCTGCTACAGCGTGGGCTTCCCATGAGGTCACAGCCTCCTTCAGGCCTCCACCTGCTCCGGCGTGGGTTCCTCCACAGGCTATAGGTGGTCATCTGCTCCACCATGGACCTCCATGGGCTGCAGGGGTACAGCCTGCCTCACCATGGGCTTCACCACAAGTTACAGGGGAATCTCTGCTCCGGCACCTGGAGCACCTCCTCCCCCTCCTTCTTCCCTGACCTTGGTGTCTGCAGAGTTGTCTCTCTCACATCTTCTCACGCCTTTGCTCAGCTGCAGTTGCACCGGGTATTTTTCCACCCCTTCTTAAATATGTTATCACAGAGGTGCTACCATCACCACTTGATGGGCTTGGCCAGCAGTGGATCCATCTTGGATATGGCTGGCATTTGCTGTTGGACATACGGGAACATTCTGGCATCTTCTCACAGAAGCCACCCCTGTAGCCCACCCACTACCAAAACCTGGCCACAGAAACCCAATATACATCATTAAAAACCACTGATCTGCCTTGAGCAAAAAAATCAGAGGCTTCTTCTTGTACCTCCTCTGATGCAACAGCACAGTCTCACGAGTCCTTTTGTAATCCTCTAGACAAGCTGCAGTAAATTTTCAAGATTTTTTGGACTACCTATTTTTTACAAGAAAACAAATTGATAAAGGCTCCAGGCATTTTTTTCTAAATGATCTTTGTCTTCAAAATGTACTAACTCAAGACTAGCTTACCTCTATCTGAGACAGCAGCATATGCAAATGCTATATGCAAGCATTTCCACCTGACCAAATCTCTGCTAAGATATATGTATGCAGCAGCTCTTTAGCAAGAAAACATGTTGTCCCTGTCTCCCTTTACAATATACCATCTGGGTCCTTGCTGTCTCACTTGAGAAAATGCCTTGTCCAAAGTTTCATGCCTTTTGCTTTCTACCTTTTCTAGGAAGGACTGGTACTATGAAGATTGGTATACTTTAGCCATAGAAAAATGAAAGAGCCTTGTAGTTCTGAAAAAAATTGAACCAGGACAGTATCCAGCTATCAGCTTGAAATACCAAAGAGCACTGCGGTACTTTCAGTACAGATTTACTACATCTGACTAACATATCACATTGGTCTGAAGTATCATTTCTATATGAGTGGAAATTATTAACACCAAGCACAACGTAAGGTCTATAAAAACACAAAACAGGTATTATACTTGAACTAAAAATCAAGGTCACGCTGTAAACACACACTCGTGTGCCATATACACTCCATATTTGTTGCCCAAACACTGTTTTTCTCATGTTTATACATTCTGATTCAAATGACATAGTAATGACATAGCAGCCATAGAAATGCTCAACAGGGCAAGTTTGTTTTAATTACAATTATAGATCAGCTGCCTAATTTCTAGTCTTTCCTTTCACATCCTTTTATTCCAATGTCAAAGAAAATATGCAGTGAGGCATTTATGCTTGTATATACTATCCTCCTGACTCCATGTCCAGCCTAATAAATTCATTAGTGAGACAAGTTGTACAAATGTTGTCTCTGTGACTCTTCCATGAAAGTTCATTATTTCCTTGTCTTCCCCACTTAACTTTTCCGTGTTAGAACACATTCAGCACTTTTGCTGTTTTCAGCCACTATCAAAACAGTGATGGGAGCCATACACCAGTGCTGACAGCCAGGAGCAGCACTGCCGCCCTGCCCACACTTCCTCCCTGCCCACACTTCAACGGGAAAATCAGGTTAACGCAGAGTCCAGATGCTCCCTGCAGCCAGCACAGGGCAGGGTGGGTGCAAGAAAGCCAGCATGGGGCTTCTTCAGCAGAACAAAGAGAGAGGGAACCATCCAATACATGCAAATTTGTGAAATAACTTACAAGAATTATTTCAGGAGAAGTTAGGAAGGGGAAGAGAGGAAGAGGAAAGGGATGTCTGAGCTTTACTAAGGGGAAAAATAAAAAAAATCAAATCCCTGTGAGAGCAGAATGGCAGATAACTGCCTAAAATCTAAATTCCAGCCCAAATAAAACTTCCTATTTGCTTTGCCATAAACTAGGTTCAGCTACTTTTCTCACGGAGAGAAAGGTGTTCGTGGATCATGCCTCAGGTCCATTTTCAGCAAAGAAAGTCCTATCTGTATAAAGAACGAGGATGATGAAATCAAAGGTAAATTAAGAACTTGTTCACCATCCCATAATCTAAACACTTAACTATGACACAGGCATTCATATGGCATCTACATTGCTGAATGCAAAGTCAGAAGCAGAGAGAAAATTATTCAAAATTAAGGAACTTATATTTTGGCTGTTCTTTTGCACTGAAACATTGGAAAATATTGCCCTAGAAGGCTGTAGAATCTTCCTTAGAGATCTGCAAGACTCCCTGGGAAAAAGCTCAAGAAACCCAGCCCAGATTTAGTGTCAATACTGTTGTGAGGCTGGGCTAGACGACCTTCCAGCCTGAGTGACCCTATTATTTTTGTGAATTGACTTTCTACAAGCTTGAATAGCCTTTAAGGTTACCTTTAAAAAAACAGAAATATCCATAATCATTAGAAAATCTGCACTTCATAAAGTTGCAACTGTGTCTGCATAACTTTTACTTCCCCAGCTACCAAACTTACTGCTGCACTGGATGATGCTGCCTGACACTGTGCTATCTCCACATCCACATCTTCACCATCTAGGAAGCATGAGATGTCTTATATCAAACTAGTTAAATTACAGGTATCATTCAAGCCAATTCAGTTAAAGTAGCATAAAGTTGCATGTTGACTAAAATTATTTACTTCAGTTAAGTTTAATATTCTAGTGGATTATTTTTATAAATTTATGGTACAGCAAACCACTCAAACACAAATTGGGTCTTGTGTATACATACATAAAGACAGTTAAAGTAAATAAAAATTTTAAAATATATGATTAAACATCAATTTGTGTGTACAGAAGGCTGTGGCTTGGCCCTCTGGGATCCCAACATCCTCTTTTATTAACATTTTTTCCATGTCAGAGCACTCCATATACAAGTACTGATGTATGAATCTGCAAATACTGTCAATATTTCATTTTCTACAAAGTGTTTATAAATCATATCAAGTCAGGAAAGCCCTGGGCAGACATGGCAAGTCACTGAGGTAAGCAACACACAATTTTAAAATAATCCCCATTTATCTCAGAGACAGTACATCAAAGAAACACTTGACCTGTGCATCCACAGACTCCATAAATAGTTTGATAAGCAATTAGCATTGTGCAACCAACTCATAACACCCATAGGTTTCCAAGTGCTTAGCAAGATAATAGAACATCATTGTTCCAATTTTACAGCTGGAACGGCTGAAACAGAAAACTCAAGGTGATTTGTCTGAGGTCTCATAGGAAATCAGTGTCACAAATGGGGAAAAAGGCCTGTGACTCCTGACTCTCAAACTCAAACCATAGATGACTTGACTATGGCTAAATTTATAAACTGAGACCAAAAAATGACTTGGTTCTTTCAACTCAAATAAGAAACAAAGATTTCTCATGGGTACAAGACATGGTCGTTATCGTAGCAATTTGTGGATCAATAAGACCATATATCCTAAATTCACATGTGGGAAGAGACCCCTTAATAAAGGTCAGTTGAGTAGAAAGAGAAGAGCAGCATGGAACAAGCCAGACCCCTAGGTTCACTGAAACCAACAAAACTGAACTTGTAACAGAGCAATGTTCCAGATAAATCCTCAAAATGCCAAGGAGCATTTCCGAGTTGCAAGAGTTTCAGCAGAGACCCTTGCACTAACAAACACTTCCCTCATGCTGTAGCCTGGAGAGCCCAGCTGTGAGGAGGCTCCCAGGCTCCTTTGCTACCAGGGGGCCTGGCAGTGCCGTGGGAAGAAGGGGCTGTTAGAGAACAGTTGCTCTACAGCGCTTGCTCAGGCACCCGTCAGCCTGGCATTGTGGTGGCACAAGGCCATGAGACTTGCCCGGAAAGACACTTCTACACAGGATCTTGATTTCTGCAATATGACTGTTCTTATGATTACCTATCAACTTCACATTTTGCATTTCAACATAGCACCACATTGCTGAACGTTAACTAGAAATAGCACTTGTTATCCATTGTGTGTAGACATATTGACTACTAGGAGGATATGAAGATGCTCTTTTGGCATGAATATCTACTCTAAGGGGCTGCAGAGACTGCCCTTAGGGCATGCTTGTATACTGCCTTTGAAGAGTAACAGCACATAATTTGGTTTCAATCAACCACCACCAATTTCATAGGCATGGCATGGCGCCTGAGCACACACTTCACAGAAGGAAAAGCAACACATAGATGAGATGGGAGTAGAGAACAATGCTACAGACAAGGTTGTATCTGAGGATCTTCTTTCCCTTATATCATCCAGTCATATTCACATTGCAAAGATCTTTGTTAGCTCCCACAGACGGGAAGTTTGGGACTCCACGTGAGGCCACATGGCTCATTTGGTGTCATGCTGATCTCTTGGTTTTGTCTATGAGCTGGGCACTTCCAGTTTTCCTGAGGTAGCAGATACAGAGGTCTTTGTTTCATACCTTTAAGAAAAACAGAAATGAAGAAAAAGGAGACAGGTAGACAGAGACACTGGAGTTTCTAAGGAAAGATGCAAACATACTTGATGTAAAACACGTTTCTGAAATACTCCATTGGGACAGACAGCACCAGAGCCTCTAAAAGCAAACCTCACCCTCTCAGAATCACCCTGAAGAACAATTACAGGATCACTGTGGCGAGTTACAAAACAGTTAATCAGAGAGGCATGAATCTTCATAAATAAATGAAAATTACATGAAAATTAAATGAAAAGCACATGGCTCTCCAGGGCCCTGAACTTTACGCAGAGCAGACGTTTTGCTCGCTAACATCCTGCAGCAGGTCAGGGCAGAGGAACTGCAGGCACTGTGCTGTAATAGTACAGAAGACTGACAGCAGGGAAGACAGTGCTGCTATAGTGAGTCATTCACAGAATTTATGTGCAGAAAGTATTTATCAGAGGACAAATATACCCACTCTTTCTGTTGTTCTGCTAGTTTTTCTGCCAAGCATTTTACCAGGATAGGGTCTACTTTGGAGTCAAACTTGTTGGCAAACCAGTGCCCGTAATTCAGAAGCCATCTTAATTCTGCGGCCCCATAGATGCAGACACTGCGAAGGTGGGTACCAGTGCAGGGAGGATACAAATGGTCTTCAAGATAATTCCATTTCACCAGACGAGTTTTGCTTTGGAGGTCAGTTATGTCCTGGGCTGACCTTGGAACTTCCCCAGGGACCCCAGGAACACGTACAAGAGTGGCCCAGAAATGTTCATCCGGAGAGTATGTATCCCTTGACCACTCAAAAAAATCTTTTGCAAGAGAGCTTTCAAGGATATATTGAATAAATGCTCGGCTTAAAACAAAATAGGCACTGCCTACAAACACTTCAATATTATGAGGTGGTGGATTCTTGGATATGTTGGTTTTTACAGGCATCTGCATGTATTCATAAGGCACTTTCATAAGTTCATGGTGATAAGTAAATCGTTCCCTTTTGCTACTGCTTGGCTTTATAGTTTCCAGCATGTTTCCTCCACCGAGTTTCTTCAGTTCAGCAACCAACTCAAAATTTGACCTCAAAGGAAAATCTTGGCCACACAAATTAATAACATACTTCCAGGCAACTGAAGAGTCCATCAAATCAGACAAACAATTGAAATCTGCTTGCAGCCGTGAAATATGTGCATAGTCCACTGTCTCCAGTTTTGATGCAATGAAAATATTGGGGAAACATTTTGCTAGATTGTTCATAGCAGATTTAAAACTTTTTGCTGATTTTTGGTCATAATGGATGCAGTAAATATTTTGATGACTGTACATTGAATGTATGAGCCTTTCTACCATTACTGCATCTTTGTGAACAACCAAAGAATAGGCAATTGGAAAACTCTCCTCCTCTGGAGAAACAGGTTTTAGGTGGTATTGCCTAAGTGAACGATACACATGGCAATCACTTGTCATTGCTACGAGATCTTCATCGGCTAAATCAATTATCTCTTTTCTTCTTATCTCTAAGCTCTTGCCAATTTCATGGGGATCTTGTTCATATATAGATGAGCAATTGATTTCATATTGGAATTCGTTTCTAAGATAGGAATACCTGTTTCTAACATAAGAAGAAGTGCTCAAGAAGTGCTCAACCAAATAAATGCCCTTAGAGGGAAGAAAGTGTCTTTCGACATGGAGGAGCTTCAGCAGTGCGATCAGCCACCCTGTAACGCACAGGATCAGGATCTTCCTTCGTGCGGGACATTTGTAGAGACACTTGCGTCTCTTCATTCTGCAAGAAAACAGAGATATGATGGTATTTTAAATCAGGAACAAAGCATCAGAGACTCAGCTGTCTAGAGTATAAACACCACCTTAGCAGGACAGGGCACTGCACTTCTACAGTTTCTTCTTAAACATCCTGTTAAATCGGGGAAGCAGATTTTACTACAATAATAGGCAAAGATTTCATTCCCCTAAATTAGCTGATTGGAGACAATAAACCAACTCAGTTTTCAGATGATTTCCAGCTAAATAAGAGTGTTGGAACAAGATTCCCACTGTTTACTTTCCAAACCATTTTTAATTTCTTGAGTCACAAACTGAAGTACAGCAACCCCTGCACTGGCAGAAATATGACTGTCCTCTAAGTCAGTAGGAAGTACTGTTTTATTTTCCCAAGTAACTCCAGGGGATTCAATGGGAGCAGCAAAGGGATATCTTGTAAGACTCCAAAGATTGTGTGCTTAATGGTAAATATTGGTATTAAAAAAAAAAAAAAAAAAAAACCAAACCATTAAATTGAAAGCTTTAGAATTCTGTCACTGCAAACTCATTGTCTTTTAACACTGGCACTGGCCCATGAAGATGTCCAAGGGGAAATTAATTTCCTTCCCATCCTCTCCCAACAGGATCTGAGAAGCCCAAAGTCCACATTCCTATGTCCAGGTTTCTTCTGGAAAATACTGCTAACCTGCCCTGAAGAAAGAGGCAGATGAAGACACAGCACTTCCATCCAGTGGAATGAGTATATAATGTAACCTTTTGAAGGCAGGAGGGGTACTAGTGAGCAATAGCGCATCTATCTTGTTCTCTGCTGTATGACACAATCTAGGATGCAACTGCAAAAACAAATACACAGCCCTTTTTTATGCAGCAGGGTATTTAATTTCTGTGTAGCAACTTAACAACTGAGACATTACCACAATGAAAACTAAATACAGTGATCTTCTTTCCATATAGTTTCACTTTACCAGCTGAGTGCAAGCAGCATTGTTGCTATCCCTGAATTAAAATTAGATCAGAGTCCACATCCAGGTGCAGCATTAAACTTAGCTGTACTTAGCTTAAACTAAGCTCTACTTTCTCTCTAAATTGAACAGCTGCCAATATTTCCTTCTGAGAAAAAGCTGATCCAGAATGCTTCAGAGTGAACAAAATGGTGGGGCCACCAGAAGTGGTTCAGATGTCTGTAGATCTCATGTATGCATGTAAAATCAAGTACTGAGGTGTGCATGCAACACTTATTGCAAGACCAACTTACGCACCTCTAGCATTCCCACCAAGGTCGGGTTTTGCAAGCTGTAGCTTCAGTTAAAATGCAGCCTGTCAAAGCAAAGCTGCTTCATTAGTTTGTTCTCCCTGACTTTTTCCCTGTGCACCCTTCTCCTTGATATTTCTCTTATGGGGGCAAGAGAAAGGAGAAGGAAATATCACCTCCCTGTTTCACCTGGGGGTGCCAGGTACAGACTAGGGAAGGGAGCAGGGTAAGCCAACACCTATCTATTTTGTAGAAGCCAGAGGTCAGCAGCTCTCCGCAGGTTTTACAAACAGCTTCCAGGTATGCTAACAAACAAATAGAAAAAACAGATCTATTTCCCCACAAAGCCAAGAATCCCACCCTCCCCCTTAGGCAGCAGGTGCAGTCCTTCACTTGTTCTCCAAACTCATCCCAGCTCAAGGTCTAATCCAGGTCTCCCCTTTACTTACTTCTTCCCTGTAGAAAAGGAGAAAAGTCGCTCTCAAAAGCTATTGCTAACCAAAGCCAGATTTCCAGCCATGTGACAGAAGCCCTGCAGAGGGGAACACAGCTAACTTGAGCTGGTTTTACTTTTGCAGGGAGAAGACTTATGTGGTGCGATCTCTCTGCGAAGCCCACGATGTGCCTCTACCCAGTGGTCCCCCTGGCTACCAAGGACAACTTCTACCACTCCTGGCTGAACAGGGACCATCTCATCCAGGAAGTGAATCTTCTCTTCCCCTCCACCTCCTTCAAAAAGGCAAAAGAGAACCTGGACAAAGAAAAAGGAGGGGGGAAAAAAACAAATCCTCCGCTGCTCCAAAACCCCTCCATCTATGATAGCTCTATCCAGATTCCACCCAGTGCCAAACATTCTGTTTCTAGGCAAACAACAAAAAAAGTCATCGTGTCATGCTTCCCTGTCTGAAACTACCAATCTAGACCACTGGAGCCTGGTGGAGTCCAGAGTTAGACCAGGATGTGCAAGAAATCACCTGAACAGCACTAAGGACTCCCTCTTTGCAGCTGATGAGCAAAGGATGCACACTCGGCTCCCTGAACATTCCTATGGTTTTCAGCACTGCCAACCACAAAACACTATTGTGCCATATAAAGAGGTCATAGAAATCCAGAAGACTGTGGTAACATACTTCAAATTTCCCTGTGGAAGAAGGAATTAAGCAGCACTGGTGAGAAATCTCAGCTCCTCCACCGAATCCCTTGTTTATGGAGGATCTCCCCTTGCTCCTGGCCAGCATCTGATCAGATGAGAGCATCAGGAGCCAGCAATTACATCCACAGCTTTGTTTGTTGGTTTGGGGGTTTTTGTGGGTTTGCTGTGGGGGGCCTTTTCGTGGGTTTTTTTTGGGGGGGGGTTTGTTTGGGTTTTTTTTACCACACATACTATATCACCATCACGACAGTGGTCCAGACAGAATCAGGCCATGTGTGGCCCCAAATACCCTTAAGTACTCTTAACTTCTCTCCAGCAATGCAATTTACCACTGCCAATATCCTGCTGTCTTTCCTGCTCCATCCTTATCACATTAAATTCATACTCTCTTGTTGTTACCTCCAATGCACTCCACAGCCAGAGTCGGTATATCAGTATGAGGGCAACAGCTTTGCTCTTTAGGCACAAATAATTTGCCTCTAACCAGGATGAAGTTAGTTTCTGCAAAAGACTGGGATTTCTTCAGAAACAGTGTGAGACCAGGGAATTAAATCACTGGGGAAAGAAGGGCCAAATCTCATCAGGTTTTGATTCAAGTGCAAAACTCCTATTTTTACCACACACAGCACTCAAAGCCCCTGTCAGACATAGCAGTGTACGGTACATGCAGTCCCCTCTGGAGGAGGAGGGAATGAATGGCAGGTGGCAGGCACCTAGAGCTACCTGAAGCACCTACCTGGTGAAGTACTGACCAGATACTACCTCTGGTTATCTTGCTCACAAGTATTTTTTTCTTGGGTACTACCATACCATATGTAGGACCAACATTCCATATTTTGCACAGAGAATTTATACTAGGAAGGGAGCTTGGCATTGCCATCTTGCCTTGTTTCACAAAATGTTTGCACTTTCTCTTCTACAGGCAAGAAGACTCCCGAGGAAATTAATGGAGACTATCTCATCTTGTGACTAATACATATCATGCAGCTGGTCTATATACACACAAGCACGGCATCTAACCTGCTCAGGGCACTTACTGGCTGGAATACAAAGTACTGAATGATTCAGAGAAGGTAAATGGGTGTTTTTATTTATCCTTTGCCTCTGTAAAGCAAGAGTTGTTAAAAGAAAACAGACACGCAAAAAATACAAGGGAAACACATTCGTATTGTGTAACAAAACACATGTTCTTACACAACATATAATTATAGCCTGTCATAAGGTACCTTAAACAGCATGAGCTCAGCAGGATTCAAGAAGGAATTAGGGAATCAAATGGTTGAGAGTTTCCAGAGTTACCTTTGCCAATACATAAATAAGGGTGGAAAGCTAAATTCCCTGGAACCACAACATCAGGCAATTAGCTGCCAACATTTCTGACAAGAAACTTTTACCAATAAAATGCTTCTTGTGACCATTGCTCTGTTCTCTGAATCTACTTTTATCTACTTCTAGACTAGAAAAAGGATTACTAGTTAGACCCATGACAGCAATATTTGTATCCTACCCAAAAAACAGACAGGTTTTCCACTGGTGTATTTCACTGCCTTCTCTTGTATTTTCCTTCCTGCAAGAAGCTGTTTTGGGCAGCTTTACACCCTCAAACGCTTAAAATCATTTGCTTTCTGCAACTGCACAAGTTGCACAATGATACAAAAGGAGGAACAAGGCAGGAGAATTTCATACCCTCCTGAAATCACAGTTCAGCCACAGACAAAGTCTTTCTGCTAGCTGAACACTGTGTTGGCCTTAGTCAGCAGAATAAACCCTGCTGAGAAGACTCGGCAAAGGCCAAGCCATGCTGCTCTCAAATGGAAACTCTCGGTCCTCACCTCCAAGGTTCTCCCTAGCCAGGCTCAGCTGTCTGTGTCTGCCTAAGGCAATGATGCTGCACTTGCAGAAGGACTAGAAAATACATGTCACTCTTCAAGCGGGCAGCGGAGCTCTGCTCCTTCCTCTGTGATTCAATCCAATGCACACGTCTTGTCTTTTGGGAGGCTGCAGAAGAATTCTGCAGCTCTCCTGTGGCTCATACAACACTCATAAAACCAGAGGATAAGCTTTTTCTGTCCTGGAAGTGTTGAAAGTTATGAACTGAGCAGTGGCCAGCTAAAGGAAGTACTGGTAAGGCAGGCAAAGCCAAAGGCAAAAACATGCTAGAAAATGCATGTAAGGACATATACTAGAAGTAGACCTTGGTTTCTACTGACTTACAGGAACTGGGGAAGAGAGAGAGAACATGGAAATAAGAACAGAGGAAATAACACATATTTGTCTAATATATATATTTTATATATATATATATTGGGGGTAACACAGCAAACGTTTGGGGAAGTAAAGTATGGTCTGATCACAGGGGAATATCTGTAAAGACCTGCTGCCTCAATAGTCACTTCCAGCTGCTATTAGCCAGATGTGCAGAAGTTTACCTTCCTGGGAAAAACTGTTGTTCCTGCTTGCAAAATACTGAATCTTACTCCTGCAATCTGTAAACATAAATTAATGGCAAATGAAGCTGCAGAGTACCCAAAAGCATGCAAACCTCTACAGTGAGCACATCACAAAAATGAAAAGCAGTGTTTGTTCCTGTACATCTTCCATAGGCAACCTGCTTGGGTAAATCACCCAACCTAGTACTGGAACACTGTCACGGAGGTAAAAGTAAAGTGTACCTATAAGGGCCAGGGAAATAAATTGAATTGGTGGCTATTTCTCTTGGCTTTTACAACACAGATTAATATAACAATGCAGAAATGTTGAATTTCTACTGAGAGACTGTAATTCCTTGAAATGTTAAATGCTTGCAAGGTGCAATCAAAGGAAAGGCTAATTAAAGGTAAATCAAACCTTGCTTTTAGGATTCTTTTGGGAGGGAAAAAAAATAAATTAAACCAACTTGAATTCTAGCTCCACTGACTCCTTTCTACACACCACCAGGCACTTACCTTGTGGATTTCCCTAAGCATGCCTCTGGAGTATGGCTAGTCCAGATCTGTTGTGAGCAAGGGCTGCAGCATGTCCCACCTGTATCTGACCAGATGCCTCTCTATTGAAAGGAAGCAACACCTGCAGCAACCCATTGCTCCTCATGCTGAGCCCAGTACAGCTTGGGCTCCAGGACTCTGCTCCTGGGTGCTGAGAGGGAGATGGGACAGGATTCCACATGAGAGCAGAGCTGCCAGCTGGTGACTTTGCCCTTCCCCATCCCATTCGTCCAAGGATCATCCCAACTCCCACGAACAGGAATGGGGGTGAGTCATTCAAGGAGGGCAGGAGCCCTGGCTCTTCACCAGGCATAGGACTTCTGTCCAGATCCTCCCTGAGTTATACAGCCCTTTCACAAAGCCTGATTCCCAGGGAAGTCCTCCTCTCCTCTCTCCATACTGTTCTTTTGCTAAACCTCACAGATTTTACCCTCTTCCTGTTGGCCAAGAACAAACACTTATATTTGTATCACTCTTATTAACAGACCCCTTATCAGTTTGTTATGTCAAAGTTTAATCCATGGCAATTAAACTGAAGATCTCCACTGGAGAAATCCGTGTTTCCCTTGCAGCTGGCACCACAATGCAAGACACAAAAAAATTTTTTTACAAAATCTGGAAAATGGCTCTCCCTTCACAGCTGCTGGTCATGTTCAGAAGGCAAAGCATCCATCCCCCAAGCACTGACTGCAGCTCTTAGTGTCTCAAAGAGCATGGTCTCAGCTGTGAAGATGGCTATGTTGAAGGTGTCTTTATTCATGAAGCCATGCACACATCTCAGGATTCAATCACAAAACAAAAACTAGTGAAGTCATTGGGAGGAGACGGAAATCCTCTCCCCAGACAGGGGGGAGGTGGGATCCTCGGGCTGTAGGTGGGAGCACAGCATGGTGGCTGGGGAGACATCCAGCTAAAAGCTTCCACTCACAAACCACAGGCATTAATTACTGTCTTCTGACTGAGAGGAAAGCTCTAGTGTGCCTTCTGTGATGCTGAAATTTAAAAGTCAGTCCCTGAGAAGAGTTAAGCAAGGGTCCAGTGTGCCGCTAGCACCAGATGCAACCTGGTCAGAAAACCCCAAACATCTCACTCTTTAAGCCATGTTAACAACTGGGTGCTTTTGCATTTCACTGGTACTCCTGGAAAACAAATGCGTTGCCTAAAGTAAATATATTTTTTTTTTCAAACCCTAAAGAAACATTTCCTATTACAGATTTTTTTTATTTAAACTGAACTGAAAAAAGTTCTAAAAAAATCCAATTTTGAATGGGAACAAAATATCAGATAGGGCAACAATCCATGTTTCGGCTTGTTTTGCAGTTTAGCTTTTTTGTTTTGTCAAAATTAAGCCAGATTAAAGCAATGTTTGCTTCTTCATTTGCATTTTTCATAATAAAAAAGGTGTTGCATCATTCTCTTCTGTAAGAATTTGTAAAGAGTAGCCATGGTAATCCTAGCCTTCACGGCAGAGCCCAAGAGTGATGATCCACTTGCGCAAAAAGCTCCTCTGCAGTTTCACCTGACTCTTGTGTAATTTTTGTCACATTCTGATCTAAACACACTGGCTAAGGCCACTGTACAGTACCACAGATGTAAGAAGGTCACTGCAAGTGAAGCTTGTAATTCTCCTATATTATTTAATGTGTATTATTTATAGTTCTGTTACATCAATCCACGTAAGCTAGATTTAAATCAGCTTTGAGTGTGCCTGCCTGAAGTTTCACTGTATTAACCAAATCACTGCAAAACTGGACCTTTTAAATGGTTGCATCTTCTCAGTGCTATGCAGACAAATATCTGAGGTAGCATAGCATACCTCCTACCAGCCCAGCATCTCTTCCCTGGAGGAAAGTAGACCACTCATACACAAAGAGGAGTGGGGAGAAGTCGTGCCCACCTCTCTGTAAGCTCATGGCCCTGGAAAAAACAGCAGAAGCTGCTGATGCTGTGTGTTGGAGGAACAGAACAGTCAGATATTAAGAGGCTGAGCCTGTACATTTTATGAGATGTGGTGGCCCAAATTTCCGCTTTGAGAGCCTCCTGCAAACATGCACATTAATTCATTGGGAATTACATTTTTTACAAGGTATACACCCATTCCACCAGAGAAAAAGCAAATTTAAAGCACCACTCCTACTGAGAAACTATATTACCACAATATCATACATTATTTCATAGAATCATAGAATAGTATGGATTGGAAAGGACTTCTAAGGGTCATCTAGTCTAACCCCCCTGCCATTGTCAGGGACATTTCCACTGGACTGCTTGAGGCTGTCCCACAACATTTAGGAATATTATATGCCAGGGAGCAGAACTCATGCAGTTGAATTACCCAGAGTGCTTCTGGATTTGGCCTTGAAGAAAACCAGCAGAGAACCTGTTCTGTATCCTGGTTGCTGTACCATGCATGTGTGACCCACCTTGCCCAATTGTTTGTCAAACTAAGTATCTGAGATCCCTTCACAGCTGGTGGAAAGATACAAAGAACTGCAAAGGACCATCAGTTTGTTGCAGAGCACAGGATGTGAGATGGGCTGGGTGAGGTATCCCCAGGAAAGTCACTGCCCCAACGAACAGGAGCCAGGACAAAAGCCCAGCTTTTGTGCCAGCACTGCAAGCTCTGCCAGCTCCACTTGCAATGGCACAGCCTTGGTGCACCTCCCATGTGAAGCATTCTGGGGCTCAGCAGAATTGCACCCAACCTTGATCCTCTGCCAGCAACATGCCAGCAACTCCTCCACCCCAGAATAGTGCTCAGGAGCAATGGAGAAACACCAGCCTGGAAACTGCTCCTGTCGGCATAAGCCTGAGCCGGCCCAGACAACCAAGCTCCCGCTCCAGTGGCTTGTACCCAGGTTATGGCAGCTTCAATCCTCTTTGAGGCTTCCCCTCTAGACAGGGTAAAGGGGGGATTTGAACAACCCAGAGAAATCACAGAATGGTAGGGGTTGGAAGGGACTTCAGGAGATCATCTAGTTGAACTCCCCTGCCAAAGCAGATTCCCTGCAGCAGGTTGCATAGGACTGCATCCAGGCCGGTTCTGAACATCTCCAGAGATGGAGACTCCACATACTCTCTGGACAGCCTGTTCCAGTGCTCTGTCACCCTCACAGTAAAGAAGTTTTTCCTTAAGTTTATGTGGAAAATGGACAGGTTCGCTTCAGGAGCACAAACTGGCAGGCTTTGGGTTTGTGCTGCCTCTCTGAAGGTGTGTTTCCACTTTACTAAGACCCTAATAATTCATATATGGAGAGCCTTGGCTCCTGAAAGAGCCCAGGGCTTTACTGCTGCTCCTCATGCAATTATTTCTGCTGTTTCCTTAAACCCCGTGTACCCAGAGTAACAACAACACCCAGACTGTGCAAATGAGCAATGCCAGTGTCATTCTTGCACAGGAGGAGTCTGCAACTCCCTTCACCCTGAGCAGGAACAAATGGCCCACCCTCATGTTCCTCTTGTTCTGCGCAGCAAGTCTCACCTGCAGTCCATACAGTCAACCGCCTCTTACGCCCCTGTATTGGCAATACAATTCAGAAAATATGAAAACTGTAACTGCCTTGCATCAAAAAAAGATACCTCCTGGCACTGAAGAAGCAGCCCATCCAGAAGCCTCTGTTCCTATTTCACAAACGACTCATCTGTGGCTATTAGAAACAGCCTTCTTGGGAATAAGCTATTTCCAAAAAGCTCTTCCTTTAAAGTAACATCTGCATTATTCAAGGTAATTTTTCTTTCAGTCAAAAGTCAAAGACCTGTGGGTATTCACATCTACTCTCTACTCCTTTCTTCTTTTCCCCATCTAGCAAAATCTCCCATGGGGCAAACTCAACCATGAAAAACAGTGAAGGCTCAGAGAAGCTGCTTTTGGTAGAGACCATTTGTAACTAAAAAGTACCCAATTAAGAGCTTGCTTTAACCAGTCCAAAAAAGGCAAATGTATCATTGGCCTCATTAAAATCTGTAATCTACTTTCAACCCTTCCTAGGCACTGCAGAGGTGCTCCTAGTTTGTCTGTATCCAGATCTCATGATTTATTACCAGCTTATCAACCACTATTTTTGAGACTACAAGGAATTTTGCAGCTTCCAAGCACTTCATTCTCTTTCTTCATTGTGCCTTTTCTGACATACCTTGAGTTCCACTAAACACAACTGCTTCAGTGATCAAAGGTAGAAGCTGTCGGGTGGATCTAGAGAGCTCACAAGCTCCCTGGATGCTGCCTGCAAGGTGGAGCCGTCATGAACCACCTGAGTCCATCACAGGAAGCCCAGAGCCTAGTGGGGCCAAGATGCTTCAGAAACCTCCCTGCAGGCAGAAGGATGAAAACCTTGCTTTGAAGGTTGGGTTTTGTTTGGGGGTGCTGGAGGGATCTCTGCTCAGAGCGGGCTGGTGCCATGAAGAGGGAAAGGCACCCTAGGACAGTGGTGAAAGCAACAGGGTCAGCAGCAGGACACACAGGCAGTGCCACCTGAGGAAGCTCATAACTTGTCTGCCTCCAACAACCAACACACCGCAACTTTCCTGAGGAACACAATGTATGTAGCAGTCAATGTGCACTGGTCCCCTTGCTCTGCCCTCTGCCAGTCCTTCCTGAAGGACTTGTTTAGTAGGTAAGCTTTTGTCCAAGCTCAACCACCAACTACATTGAGCTACAGAAAAACAAAAGCCACGACATCCCGTAACATGTAGCCCTTTTGAATTTATACTACTTTTTTCCACTTTTGCATTACTCATCAGAGAGGTGTGTCACTCTCTACAGTTGGCTACAGATGCCACAAATCATTTTTGGTGTCATGTCAGACAACCAGCTAGTGGTAACCATCTCTTAATCTGTTGTCATGTCAGCTTTGGAGTGGCTAACCCAGAGTGGGGAGTGGCAAGACATGTTGGCTGCTGCCAGAATAGGGATTTTTGGAAAATTCAGGCTGTGAGTAGATAGTGCTCTCTCCTCGGTGGATCTGAAATACACAGTACTTGCTACAAAAGCTGCCCAGGGGCAACCTGCTTTTGTGCTTGCCACAGAGCAAGAGTTAAGTGAAAAGGTCAAGTCTGAATGCCAGTTTGTGGACGAAGAGGAAGCAGAGAGAGTGGATGCAGGGGAGATGGAATGCTCCTACCCCACCATATTGTTCTCTCCCATGCAGAAGCCCTTCTGACAATGCACAATTCCTTGTCTATCTCTTAGGTTAAAAAAATTAAAAGGGAATGGGTGCTGAGAAGGAGCAGCAGAACAGAGGATGGGAAATGATGCAGGAGGAGAATGGAGAGAGGGATCAATGAGAGCAAGTGCTTCAATGTAGGTAGCATTAACAATAACTAAAATCAAACAGCCTCAAAACAGGTACTTTCTCTGACTTGCTACTCCCCCATCCCTCAAAGGCATATGAGGCAAAAACAGTGTCTACACCTTTCCTTGGAAACCAGGTCACAGTGTATTTCAGCAACCAACACCATTACCATATAATAGCAGGAACTACAGGAACAATTCCCTCTCCTCCAGGCAAAAAAACACTTTGGGAAAAGTTCTCCCTGATAAAATATCTCTGTTTGCTTAATACACACCCACTCACCCAGAAATGCAAACCTGGTCGAGTTGTTCGCATGACCAACTCTGCAGAAAGATGCAGTTTGTTTCTTCTGATTTTCCCTCTACTCTATACAAATCAAGTCACTCGATGGGTCTGTGGGGGAGGTAGAGGGGATAATGTTCCTGGGAAGCCAGAGAAAGAGAAAAGTAATGATGTGTTTTGCTAAGCTATTTATTTATTAGTAAACTGTCTGTCTTCAACTTTAATTCTTTAACTAAAGAATTAAACTTTTAAGTCTACTTGATTATTCAATGCTGCTAGCTGGGAAAGTTAATTTATTCATGTGCTGGTATTTACTGCTGCTAGCTGTTTATTTCCATTGCAAAATTATCTATTGATAGGGATCGTGGAGCTTCTGTAGGAATACTTTTTATTGGCATTAAATCTAGGTCAGTTGATTCCATTGAGTTTGTCTGTTTTTCCACCCACCTTCCCTGCACTAGACCCTCAGCCTATGCCCCTGTAACATAGCAGCACCCACCACCAGCCCCATTCCACGCAGCTCGCCCCCTTGTCTTGACCTGCCTGATGTAATACTTAGGTTTCCTCTAAATTATGAACAACTAAAGAGCTAAATAACTACAATTACTTACATGCTGCTTTATGGACCTCTAATTGCAAGATGTGGAAAAATGCACTGTTACTTTTAGACCCAAGCCTAATTAAATAGGCCTGCCAACTTTAAGACTCTGAAGACTTAAAACAACACTGTGCCCCAAGGAAAGACAACAACAAACATCTACAGTTTACTACAGCCTGGTTTGTGCTTCTCACCAGATACACGGGAAACACAGGTTTATCAAAGATTTGGCAGCTATGGGTATCACATAGAACTTCATCCCAGCTTCCTTGCATGGGGTACATAGAGCTGAGTTCCCTTACAGAACCGGCCGTGCTGACAGCAGGTTGGTTGCCTGATTGCCCCTCAGTCCCAACTCTTTGTAAGTTCTTTAGAAAAGGCTGCATGCTCTTTTCTGGTTGCCTCCAGCACATCAGTGATGCCCATAATTGCAGTAAAATACCTAACATTAATGTCTGCATGTCCATGTCTCAGAGATGTGGCAAGGTAAAGAAAGTCTGTATCTCTGCTCTCTGGCCAGAAGAAGAGGCAAGTGACTTCTGCAGAGTCACACAAGAAGAGAAGTGAACCTGGCTCCTCTGCATCCCCAACTAATCTGAACTGCTTTACAATAACTGTTGATGGAAGCTGTTTTGGTGGAGGCCTGAAGAGCAAAATCTCTCGGTAAATCCCTTGGTACATCCCCAACTACTCTGACCTGCCAGTCAGAGGATATGCAGCCCTGTTAAAGCAAGGAAGACTTTAGAAAGACCTGGGATAGTCTGCTATGGAAATTCTCAAGCCTGATTGCTTAAACATTGAGTATTTACATTCTCTGACTTTAAGAGATGGGAGTATCCACATTTGCCAAGGACTTAACGCACCATAAAGGCAAGCATCTGGACAAAAAAAATTTTAAAAATAAATAAATTACTATTTAAAAAGAAAAAAGAAAAAAAAAACCACACACAAACCCGGATAAGTAGAGTTTACTCACTTCTAATTAGGGGCAATCTAGAGCTTAACAGCTTCACTCCAGTTCATATGAGAGTTTAAAATACTACTACTACTATGGTGCAGAGAGGGTTAACCTTTACCTCCAAACTACCACGTAACATAAAAATTGGGCCCAAAGGGCCAGAACTTGTGTACATTGGCGAGGAGTAGCACTGTAAAGAGGGTGGAAGTTTCCTGTTAGACAGGGAGGCAGGAGAAACTGCACCACACTGCAGAAAAGCTCCTATTAACAGCTCAAAATATTTCTCCATTTCCCCCACATCTCCACCAAGCTGCTTGCAGAACCTCATCTGCAAAAACTCTGCTGTAAATCACCCCCTTTGAGTCAATTCTCCCCATATTAAAGTCTTCACCCCCAAAGTGACAGCTTATCACATCAGCAAGATCGTTTCACGGAGAGCTGCAGACCTACCTCTTGGACTTTGCTGTGGTCTCTTCCCCTTGCAGAGCTATTTAGGACCCGCTGTCCCAGAAGATCAACATGGGCATGGCTGGCACAGTGGCTGCACAAAGTCCTGGTGTCTGCCCCATCCTGCTGGTGCCTGCGTCCTTCAGCTTTATCAGTGTTTCAAGCGTGTATGAAGTCGGATGTACAGAAGTAGCAGGAACGACATTATTGCTAGCACAGATTACAAAAGAAAAGTGTAAAATGTTAGCTGAAAAACAGTGAGTATGGAGGCTTTGTGTGATAACCTGTGGAAGCCATTATATGTATATAAAGCATATATTTTTGTTTACTCACATAGCATTTTTAAGCACCAAAAAGATGGAGGAAAAAGACCTTAAAAAACCCAGATTGCATCAAAGCAACCTAATTTCTTTCTATGATAGGATGAAGAGGACTTGGGGAGAGGCAGGAAAGCGCCCAGATGTGATGAGTCTCTGTCAAAACCCTCACTGAGTTCAAGAATCACATGGCACTTCAGGCACTAAGACTTCAGGTCTCGGAGGCCTTTCTCCCTCCACAGATAAAATAGTTCCAGCTCTGAGCCAAGGCCAGAAATTTGGGCTTCTGGTGTGAGCCCCACAGTGCTAATGATACTTTCTGAACCTCTTAGACATGATAATCTGCATTGCAAGTTCACCTATACATTATAAGTATATGGTATACAACGGTATATGGTATAAAATGTATTTTATATGGCAAGAATCAGAGAATCACAGAATAGTTTGGGTTGGAAGGGACCTTAAAAGATCATTTAGTTCCAACCCCCCCTGCCATCAGCAGGGACACCTTCCACTAGACCAGGCTGCTCAAAGCCTCATCCAACCTGGCCTTGAACGCTTCCAGGGAGGGGGCATCTACAACTTCCTTGGGCAACCTGCTCCAGTGTCTGACCACCCTCACAGTCAAGAATTTCTTCCCAATATCTAATCTAAACCTCCCCTCTTTCAGTTTAAAGCCATTTCCCCTCGTTCTGTCATTAACTGCCCTTATGAAAAGTCCCTCCCCAGCTTTCTTGTAGCCCCTTCAGGTACTGGAAGGCCGCTATAAGATCTCCCTGGAGCCTTCTCTTCTCCAGGCTGAACAGCCCCAATTCTCTCAGCCTGTCCTCATAAGAGAGGTGCTCCAGCCCTCGGATCATCCTCGTGGCCTCCTCTGGACTCACTCCAGTAGGTCCATGTCATCTTATGTTGGTGGCCCCAGAATTAGATGCAGTTGCATTTAATACATTTTTGTGCTATTACACCTAAGCTTTGTGTGTATAATGGTTACAAAGAAACCTGATGAACTAAACATTGCACTATGTGCACGCAGCACAAACACCACAGTATTTTCCCTTGAGGAAAGCAAAGCAGCAGTATTCCTAAAGCATATGTAGCATTCTCCTCCTCTCCATCCACATTTTGACCCAAGTATTGTGCACATCAGCCTCCTCTTCATTATCAGCCTTTCAGCTCATACGGATTTATAAACTGCACAGCTCTGTACTATGGAGCTTATTATGTATGCTCCATTCTTCTGGGTTGCAGGAGAAGGCTAAATCTCATAAGCTCCAGAGAGGTCTATGTGTAGCAGATCCATGGGATTCTGCAGTCCTGCTTAGCTTGATGGGCCCACCACAGCAAATTTACACAGCGAGAACAGCTTCCAAATTCCCCAGTCAGTATCTGGCATTCCCTGTGTGCATAAGACATGATGTGGCATGACAGCAGCTGAGTTAACTTTACCCTTTTTCAGTGTGATGGGAGGGTACAGTGGGCAATGCTATAAAACATTATTAATTGATTAAATAATAAAAAAAAAACCAACAACATAGAAATATAGAGATTATGGGTATCTCCTGTAAGACAAAAGCTGCCAGCACATCTGAAATTCAAAAAAGTCTGCAGATAGCTGTGCAACTTCTGCATAAGATTTAGGGTGCTGACTTGTCCTTGCCTGAAGAAAAGCATGCAGAAAGACCTGCCCCACATCAAAAAATGACGCACCACAAAAATGCACACAGGCCAACCTCGCTCTGCAACGTCAATTCAAAAGGAAAAGATCTTTGATTAGCACCAGGGAATCTGGCCTGGGCCAGAAGTTAGCTTGCTGATGCACCACACAAGCCACACTGTGGTTAGACAAAACAACAGAGCACAATGTGTGGGTCTCCCAGAGGCTGGTATGTACCCTTGTCGTGGTTTAACCCCAGTCAGCAACTAAGCACCACAAAGACACTTGCTCACTCCCCTCCAATGGAAAGGGGGAGAGAATCAGAAGAGTAAAAGTGAGAAAAATCATGGGCTGAGATAAAGTCAGTTTAACAGGAAAAGCAAAAGCTGTGCATGCAAGCAAAGCAAAACAAGGAATTCATTCACTGCTTCCCATGGGCAGGGAGGTGTCCAGCCACCTCCAGGAAAGCTGGGCCCCATCCCACGTAACAGTGACTTGGGAAGACAAATGTTGCCACTCTGGACAACCCCCACCTCCTTCTTCCCCCAGCTTTATACACTGAGCATGACACCATATGGTATGGAATATCCCTTTGGTCAGTTGGGGTCAGCTGTCCCAGCTGTGTCCCTTCCCAGCTTCTTGTGCACCCCCAGCCTACTCGCTGATGGGGTGGGGTGAGAGGCAGAAAAGGTCTTGACTCTGTGTAAGCGCTGCTCAGCAGTAACAGAAACATCCCTGTATTATTAACACTTCTTCCAGCACAAATCCAAACCACAACCTCATACTAGCTACTATGAAGAAAATTAACTCTATCACAGCCAAAAAAAGCACAACCCTGTCAACACTGCATCTGTCTGGGTGTGATGTGATTAGAGAACTCCTATTTCTTCACAGTTGTCCCTCTTGTAGTCAAAGCAGATGGACCTGTGCATCACACTTGGTCACACTGCAAATCCTGATGAAGCCACCTTCTTTTTTAAGGTTTTCAGCAAGAGGTCTGACGAAGCTTGACTTGTTGGCAGAGTAATGCAAAACTTATCTCCTTTGCTCGATTCAGCACCCTGCAGTTTATTTTGCAGACATGAGCTTTTTGTGAGTCATCTGCTGTGTTTCTTAGCTCCTTTATCAATACTTCCTGATGCCTTTCTGAAGCTGTAACAACTACCCAAACACCATAAGCTCCTGCTAATATCCTCTTAAGCATTATCTGCTAGTGAGACCAAACACACTTCATCAGCATGCATCAGGCCAGCCCATGCTCCTTACCCACTTCCTACCTGAAGTCACTTTGTCAGGTAGGTACACAGTAACCATCAAGACTAACGGCCGAGCAGGTACATCAGCATCTCTCTGGTGCTCCACTCCTAGCTCTGACCAATGGCTAGGGCATTTCCAAAATCCCTGCATCGCCCTTTCCTGAAATCTTGCTCCTGAAGTCTGAAAATGCTCTGTTAGTGGAGATAAAGCTTCTTGAAATCATACTGTACATTGTGGACACCCACAGAGGCCCTCGGCCATATCTGGCCAGGCTAAACAGATGCCAGGCTGACAAGACCTGCGTGATCAACAATCTCTGGACTTACCCGTTTGTTTTCAGCCAATGTTTCAACAATTTCTGGGCTTCCCTGTATCCTATACATCAGCACTCACCAGTTTCTTTATACATAATGATACGAAATGGCTTTGACTCTTTGTGCTTTTTTAATGTGACCTTTGGTTAATTCTTCCCAGCTCAGCTGGACTACTTCTAAAAAATTTCAGAGATTGAGTCTCAGACACCAAGGCATTTTTAAGATGATTGCAGACAGCCTGTTGACTGACTAGAATAATTTGCACATATTAGGCCAGAATATAGTATGCACAGTATAGGTTATCCTCCACAAAATCTATAGAACCTGGTACACAAGCAGTTTTCAGTCTCTAGTCCCTTTCCCTGCATCCCCACTGTAATCTAAGCACAAGGCTTGTGCCAACACAAGCAATTCAAAACTGAATATATCCTCTATCACCATTAGCTGAGTATCCCTTATCACCACTGCTGCTTTTCAAGAAATCATAGTCCTTAAAACTTGCTCATTTATATGAATCATGTGTCACAAAGCATTAGCCAGTGTTGTTAGTGATCAGTGTACAGAAAAATACACAAGAACTGGACCAAACCCCATCAGTAACACTGATAAAATATGTAAGACGCAAAACCACAGGTGCACAAATATAGTAGCATTTCACTTCCCTTTCTGTGACCATCTCAGAAAAGCTACATGCATAGAACAGGCACATCACATCAATCCATAGGGCACATCCAGCCCAGGATGTTGCCTCAGAGTACCCAAAAGCAGATGCTTGGAAAGTGGAGAAAGACCAGACGGAGAAAAAGTACTCTCCAACATCTTCTCCGCATGTTCTTTCAGTTTCCATTCCCTTACAGCTCAGCAGTTTCCAAAGCCAGGGGTTACACCTTTCTACTTCTCATGACATTTCAATTTTTTCCATCCAGTTGCTTTTGAACCCACATAAAGTTTTCTGATATCCAGTAGTCTGGGGAGGGAGGACAGAACACTCTACAGCTGAGCTGAGTATTGTGTAAAACCCCACTTTCCCTTACTTGTTTTCAATATTTTGCTTTCCAGCCTCACTCGACTGTCGTAGTTCTTGCTCTGAAAGACAGCAAGCAGCTCTTTCCTGTTCACCGCCTCCACTCTGGTTGCAAGTTTATCTACCATGTCTACTCTTCAGCTGTTTCTCTCCCAGGCTAACAAATACAAAAAAAAAATATTATCAATGAAGTTCATTTATTTTAAAAGGTTACTGCTAAGGAAATTTGCCTAACTCGAAATGAAACAGGCTGGTTTATGGACTAGATCTTCGGAGTAAGTCAGAGAATGTTCAATGGAGCAGATCTTCAGGCAGGACACAGTGAATGAGTTAAGCTTATGGCAAGGTCCCGTTAATATCTCCTTCCACAACCCTTACTCTGGTTGTTAGAAAGTCTGTTCACCCCATAATGAGACAGAAGCTGCTACTATCTCTCCTCGAGGAAAAAAAAAAAAAAGGGAAAAAAAGAAAAGAAAAAGAAAAAACCACCATGTATTTCCGACAGATCCTTCCTGTTCTGTTACTTTTTGCTTCTTCACAAGGAAAAAGAGCCTCTTTCCATACTAAAGAACAAGTGCACTTGGCAAACTGAACACAGCTATAGACTAACATGTATGCTTCTAGGAATTTACTGAGCGACAAAAAAAACCCACGAGAGACTTCAGCCAACATCACAACAAACCTGGCTCCTGTTACCAAACTACACGCTAAGCCGGTGTAACTGTTGCTCCGCAAGAAAAGGTCACTGTGGCTGCAGGAGCTGGGCGCACCGACAGCCAGCCGGGCCGCGGGCAGGTGAGTGCCCCGGCTACAGGCGCCCGCAGCCTCCGCGCCGCTGACTGTTTCCGCGCCGGAGGAGTAAAACCGCCCATAATTAACTTTTAAGACGTACGGCGCCTTCTTACCG
>NW_010300290.1:0-7375 GCF_000700745.2 Antrostomus carolinensis | reverse complement strand
GCAGCCAACACAGCCGTTTGCTCACTCCCCAACACCCCCAGGGGACAGGGGAGATGGACCGGGGCAATGGTAAAGGGACTCGTAGGTAGAGATAAGAACAATCTAATAATAGAAATAAAAGAAAACTTAAAATAATACTAATATTAAAATAGTAATGATAGTAATAAAATATGCAAATGAGCAATAGTGCAACTGCTCACCACCCGCCGAACAAGCCTGACCTGTTCCCAGATAACGATCCCGGAGGAGCGACAATCCCGAACTGAAACCGCAATCCCAGGAGAGCAAGAGCCTGAGTGAAAGCCAGAGAGGGGCAAAAGAGGAAGAGCCCCTCACTAATATACTGGACATGACGGGATATGATATGGAATATCCCATTGGCATATCCAAATGCCAGTTTAGCTTATTAACTTAAATATTCCTCACCCCCTTAGATCTTTCCCTTGTAGACTAACAGAACACAAAGTTCTTCACTTCCAGTGACAAAAATGCAAACACTGGTGTGTTATCAGAGTTTGCCTCATAACAAGTCCCAGGCTGAAAGCAAAACCCAGCACTACTCCAGCTACTAAAAATAAACCCAGCTCTGTCTCAGCTAAAAACCAGGATATGGGTGTTGGTCTCTTCTCTCAAGTAACTAGTGACAGGACAAGAGGAAATGGCCTCAAGTTGTGCCAGGGGAGGTTTAGATGAGATTTTAGGAAAAAAAATCTTCACTGAAAGGGTTGTCAAGCATTGGCACAGGCTGCCCAGGTAAGCGGGTGAGCCACCATCCCTGGAGGTATTTAAAAGACATGTAGATGTGGTGCTCAGGGACATGGTTTAGTAGCGGACTTGGCATGGATTTGATGATCTTAAGGGTCTTTTCCAACCTAAATGATTCCATGAGCCTGTCATCACCTCTCCTCTGAGCCTTGGGCACTTGGGGCTGCCACAGTGCTGCCTCCCACAGGGGTACCCAGTGTGCTGGGGCCAAAGGGGCACTTTTTTGAGGCACTGCTGCTCTGGGCGAGTGTCTGTGACCTGTTCGATTTAACCAGGCTCAGACTGGAGCTGAGGGGAGCCCTGGCAATGCCTGTTCCCTGCCAGGTGGCCGCCGGCTCCTGCCCTGCCCACGTAGTGCTGGAGCAGTAACTAACACTGCAGCCTAATACAAATTGAAAGGCACATGTAAAGGCCTTAGACATGAAATAATAATGAAACAAAAAAACAGATCAAAGCTTTTAATTTCACTCTAAGTATTTTACTTTCGCTCTCAGAAATTCTTATCAAAGACAGGCAGATGTCACTGCCTCCAGGGGTCTCAACTCGGCGTTTCCTGATTTGCATTTACTCCACAAATTTGCCTTCAAAACCAGAGACCTGAGGTGTAAAAGTAGTGGTGGGTTTTGCTGTGGTGAAACCACGTGCTGAAATTTAAAGCACTGCAGAGCTGGGTAAGGCTTTCCAGCACTGATTCGGGGCTGTACAATTGTAAATGCAAAGAAATCCTTGCACAAATGCCACCAAGCCTCCACATACTGGTAAGATGAAGTTTTATCAAGTAACATCAACATTTATTTCTGTGGTAAAACCCTAGCACAAGCTTTCCTTTTTGGGCTGTATATTAGGCAGGAGTGGGCTTGTGAGTTTTATAAACAAAATGCACAGGACACCCACTCCTGCAGTGCTCAGCCTGCATTAGTCCCTTTTTCTCCAGAGGTGAAGGTGGGGATTGATGGGCTTTCATGTGAGGTGGTTTGTCTGGTTTTCTCTTTTACCCCTCTGGTCATCAAATTGCTTTCCTCAATCAAAAGCTCACTTAATGAGAGACATAAGTAATTAGTTTATTGGAATTGGCATTGCAAGAGAGAACTGGGAGCAGGTCATCTGAGAGGACACCCTAAATTAGGGACATTTCCCCTAGAAATCCCCCAGGTTCATCCTGCATTGGTCGGCTGGTGGCCTCTGGGAAGGTGATGTCAATACAACAGCATCATCAGGGAGCATGAAGACAGCATGTGCCCAGAGCAGGAGCTGCTGTGGCTACACTGAGCATGAGGCTCTCACCCTGTAAGGGCTGTTGATGTGTGGGTACCACTCGCTCATGCCAGCAACTCACTGAGGAATTCATTTGCGTGAATACACAAAGGTCACGTTCTAGAGATGCCACTGCTGGCCTGTCTGTAACTAATCAGGGTCTCCCCAGGAGCAGAGGGCTGAGGATGGATGGGCAGATGGCCCCATGTGCTACCCCAGCCACTGGGCAGAAGGTCTTCCTCTGTCCCTTGCTGGAACTGAGCCACTGGTTCACCCACTCCCAGCTGCCGCACCCCTGGAAGATGCCCGGATGGTGGTGGGACTCCCCACATCTACAGGGAGAGCCAAGAACTCACCACGGGGCTTCACTTTCCTGAATTCTGGAGGATGAGGTTGCATGGGGCAGCACTGGGTCACTGGGATAACTCCTCAGGTATCAGCAGCGGTCCAGCCGGGTTCTTTCTCTGCGGTGATGCTCTGAGAGGTTCACATGGTGCCAACCTCAGGGGTATCAGCCTGGGTGCAGGTTGGACAATCCTTGTATCTCAGCTCAGCTAACAGCCCAGAAAAAATAAACCACATTCTACAAAAAGAAGAAACAACATCTCACATGTTGTCAGGACATAGTAATAATAATGCTAACGGTGGTACAGACACGCATTTCCAAAGAAAATAGTGCAGAAAATAATTGAGAGCTACCTAAAAGTCCTGCTTTTAGGGTGCTGCTTCCCAGCAGTGTAGGGTGTCTCCCCACAGTCCCACTGCTCTAAGCTCAAGATGAACAGCAGGAGTTTTGGTTCAGGCAGGTTTCAAAGCATCAAGACTGAAGTTGACTCTCCTTGAACTTGAAAGACCCATTCACCAGCTGTTAGCGCAGCTGGAGGAACACATCAACGTTACTACAACCCGACTGACAGAGCACTACGCTCCGGTGCCAGGAGCTGGGGATGCCCAGCCATGTATTGGAGGAGGTCAGGAGAAATTCATGCTTCTCCTTGAGTGGCTGTGGGCAAACACTGCGAGCAGGGGCACTGCCAGGCTGAGCCACCGCCACCACGCCTGTTGGCAGCCAGTGGAGATGAGAAGGCTGTCAGGGAGCCATCAGCTGCCACGCTGGAGCTGCTCTCTGAAGTCATCCTGGATTAAAAACTAATGATAGTTTTCTTTGATAGCTCGTTTTTGATAGCGCAGCTGGATAAAAAACAGCCACAAAGGGAATTCAATTTTTTAAAAAAATAATTAATTTTACTCTCTTTACCAGATGATTTCTGGGTATTTTCAGTCACCTTTTTAATTTCTCTCTGTACAACATGAAGGAGGAACTCTTTGGCAAATAAAATTATTGTCAAAGTCCTGGGTGAGGGAAGATGCGGGAACAAAAAATTTCCCAATGTGCTGATATGAACTTATCAGGCAGCCTTGCTCTCCATGGACAAAGAATGGAGCAAACGGGATTAGGCCTAGTCTGGTTTAAAGACCAAGGGTGGCTTCATGAGGAGGAGGTTGGTTGGATACTTGCAATGAAGGCAAGAAGCAGGATGCACTAGTGTGCAGGGGACCAAATCTGGCACAGCAGAGTTGGAGACACGTAACCAGCCATCATAGAACGGTGATGTTTCCCACTCACAGCATTTAGCGTGTGTTCACCAGAAACACGTCTATTCAGGTGCTTCCCTTCCCCACCTCGCCTTCTCCTCTCCTTTAGAAGCTGAAGCAGCTTGGGGCTGTGAGCAGCAAGCACAGCCTGCAGCCAGTTTTGGGGCTGTCACTGGCAAGAGGCAGGGCAGGGCACCACAAACAGAAATAGATGAAGTTTGCTGTCATGAAAGACAAGCACAAGTGCCTTTGAAAAATCCTTTCCCCAGAAGCCGATCATTTGCTCATGATAATAAAATCAACAGTTAATTTGCACTTGGTATAGTCACGTGGGCAAAGAGAAAAGGAATGCGCCCAAGACACAATGTGCTGTGTGTATAAAAGTGTACAGGACATCTCCTGATACACATCATTACCTTAATGACATCTTTTCTTCTGCTCTTCAACTTTAGAACCCCCTGATGGAAAGACCAAAAGAGGTGTGATGCAAGAGGTGTCTATGAAGAGCTTGACATACCACACCTAACGTCAATCCACTCATACACAACACAGTTAGTTCTCAGATGTGGGCTGGACACTAATGGTCTAATGACCAGTTCTAAACAGGTTAAGAACGATTTAATGCATTACTGCTGAAATGCTTTCTGTCCAGATCACGTCTAGCCTCCATCTGATGGCTGCTGTGATGACATTTCAGGTGGCCTTTCTCATGTACGATTTTACTGCATTTAACAAAATGCAAAAATGCAGTTGGACACACAAGGGTGTTCAAAGCAATTATTAGGCCAAAATGCATTTTTCCAGCAGTTGTGATAAGGCTGAATTAAAGGGTCATTAAGAGACTGATATCTGACCTGCTGTAATCTGCCTTGGCCAGCGTGTACTGCTTTATTCTGTTTTCACTGTATCTACTGACCAAAACTGGTTGTCTAGAAGAACCACAAAAGATGACAGTGCCTGTGGTTAGGAGTTACAGGAGTTTGAGGGGTTTGCCACTGGTTTTGTTTATCATCTTGGCTTGTATTAGAAATAATGTGACCAGCAGGACTAAGGAAGTGATCATCCCCCTGTACTGGGCACTGGTGAGGCCACACTTCAAGTACTGCATTCAGTTCTGAGCCCTGCACTACAGGAAAGACATTGAGGTGCTGGAGCATGTCCAGAGAAGGGCAACGAGGCTGGTGAAGGGTCTGAAGCACAAGTCTGATGAGGAGCAGCTGAAGGAACTGGGGTTGTTTAGTCTGGAGAAAAGGAAGCTGAGGGGTGACCTTATTGCCCTCTACAACTGCCTGAAAGGAGGGTGTAAAGAGCTGGAGGTCAGTCTGTTCTCCCAAGTGACAAGTGATAAGACAAGAGGAAATGGCCTAAAGTTGCACCAGAGGAGGTTTAGATTGGATATTAGGAAAAATTTCTTCACTGAAAGGGTTGTCAAGTACTAGAACAGGCTGCCCAGGGAAGTGGTTGAACCATCATCTCTGGAGGTATTTAAAGGATGTGTAGATGTGGCACTTAGGGATGTGGTTTAGTGGTGGACTTGGCAGTATTAGGTTTATGGTTGGACTCAATGATCTTAAAGGTCCTTTCCAACCTAAACTATGATCCTATGTCAGCCAGGTAGCTTTGGTTTCCTTACCTGCCCCATCCTTTCCTGCTCTTTACTGCTGTTGTCCATCATGACGCTTGTGAGGATAAACCACCACTTCTCCATCTCTGCACTATCCATTGTCTTCAGTGCCTTGGTGCACTGAGTTTTCATACAGGCTGCTTGATTTCTGAGGCAGCCACAAACAACTTGTCCTCCAAGACGGGGCTTCCACAGCTGGTCCCCAGTGATGGCTGTGGACACAGGACATGCAGTGATTATAGAAAATGCAGCCGTCACACTGGGAGCAGAGTCCTATTAACTTTCAAGTGGTAATTATACGGAGAAGTTGTGATACTGTGACATGCAGAGAATGGGGTGTTTATTGCCTTCCTGGCAGGAGCATGCCGGGTGTCAGGGCTTGTGAGAGAGCTCTACAAAGCCTCTCATTATTTTCATCCTCTCATTTATATTATTTCGTAAAAGCTCTTTCGGTGCAGAAGACAGTGATATTATCTGCTGAATTTTAATGTTATTTTGTAACGGAAAGGATTTGTTTTGTCCTTGTGCCGTGGCCACTTACCCATCAGGGCTGGCAGCGTGCACTCTGGACCCTGGTAGGCTTTTGCCACAGCATTACCTGGGAGGTCAGCCACAAGCCAAAGATAAGGAAAAAAAAAAAGCTTTATCAAGCTTCAGAATAGAATGTGGGGATGGGAATAGAACGTAGGGCTGCTAATCCTTCTGCAAAGGTGGAAGTGGTTTCCGATAGTTTGACATCTTGTGTAGCTGTTTTGCAGCAGCATTATGTGCTCCATGCAGATGGGACTAACATGAAAGCATGTGGGGGCTCATGGCTGCTGCTGTTTGGTAGCCCAGTGAGCGTGAGGGAGCTCCTGTACTGAGAGGGAAAGGGAAGCGAGTCCTCTCAACGACCCCTAACACAGAAGGTGGCAGACACCGACACCAGCCCGTGCTTTGTTCAGCTCTATGCACATGTTCAGAGGGGAGAGCTATGCAGCCTGATGAGATGCTGTTTCTATTCTGGGCAGTTATTAAATACAGTGTTAGCTTCACTGGACATCAGCTGTGGCTGCATTTCATGTATGCAGCAGTAGAGCAGGTTTTTCAAAAGACAGAGGCTGATGAGGAAGGCTGGGAGTGGTGGGAAATACAAAAAGGAAAAGATCTTCCTAACTTCCTTTCCCCTCCATCATAACCAGTCTTGGGTTACTAGATATAAAAGCTCAATCTCTGCTTCAGAGATGGGGGAAACTAGATTTGGGCAATTTCACTCACTCAGACACTGTAACAGGAAACTTCCACATAGACCCAAACTCCTTGTGGTTTCAGTTTGGTTTATGCAGCCACAGAACAGCCACGAGAGCCTCGGATCACTCCTATTCCCACAAAAAGGTGGTGAGGGCCCCGTGCATGAACACCAACCCCGAGCTTACACAGACTGCTGACAGACTGCAGATGGAGAAGGATGTAAATGGCAACAGGCAGAGGATGCAGCTTTGAAGGGGTGGGAAATGCATAGAGAATAAAAAAAAGACAACACTGACAGGCAAAGCTTGGAGAGAACACGTTTCTTTGGAAGCTTTTGAAACAGAAAAACTAAGTACCTTACTACAGCCCTTACTATTTTTAGTCAAGAAATTCTTGGGTGAAGTGTCAAAAATCTACTCATTCAAAGGCTCTTCCGCTGCTGCAAGAAATCCAGCTTACACACTAAAGATGATGCAGTTTAGTGCTGTTTTACAGTTGCTTTTTATTGTCCCATTAATTAAGGGGATAATTTTAATGGCAGAAGAGGCTGTAAACTGGTTTTGTGGGCAATTAAAAGTTGAAGTGCAGAAATAATTTGAGAGTACAATTCAGTATTGGGGAACACAATCCATGTAATAGAGAAAAAAAAAATAAATAAACAAGAAGGGAGAAATCCTGATGTCATATTAGGCCTGAGGAGGCTGGCATCAGCGTCTGGGCTAGCAGGAGCTTAAGTGAGTAAGTTTTTGAGGACTGAAGCAAAAGAAGATGAAGCAGGTAGTAGAAGGGGCTGTGTTTTGGGGAAGTACATTTCCATGTCGCAGTCTGCAGTTTTGCCCCCCCAAGCATTTGGGTCAGGCTTCAGATCCAGCTGCTCCAGGCTTGACCAGGCTTGGCTCCTCCTCG
>NW_010300289.1:0-17191 GCF_000700745.2 Antrostomus carolinensis | reverse complement strand
TAATTTTCTTCCTCGGCCTTTAATGACTTCAAGGGAAACTTTTTCCCTTTACCTCCCACCCCCCCGCCCCTTTCCGCATGCGGGGGCCGGGGCCGCTCCCCTCCCCACCCCGCTCCGCTCCGTTCCGCTCCGTCCCTGCAAACCGCCGCTTTCCCGGCGCCAGCCGCCGAGGTTGTGTTGTGATTCGGTCCATAACGACTGAGGATAAAGTTTAAATGTGCGTGTGTATCTGTGTGTGACGCGGGTAATACGCGTTATTAAAAGATGCCCCGAGTTAGTGTCGCTGGGGAGACAGCCTGGGAGTTTTTGCCTTTTTTTTTTTTTTTTTTTTAATGTATGTGCTTTCCTCCTCTTAATTTTATTAAAGTGCTTAGTGGGAGAAACAAAGGTTGGAGGGGCTGCTGCTTTACTAGCTTTTGTTTACTTCCAATCAAGTTTTTCCTGTTTGGAGCAGGTGTGAAAGGATGAGAAGCATGTTGTGTTGTGGTTGTTTTGTTTTTTTTTTTTATTCTTCCCCCCCTCCCCCTTAATAAAACTATTACAGACAATTAACAGTAAACGTTATCTCCAAGGCTTTTTCTTTGGCTTGGGTTACCAAAAAGCTGATCTGTTTGTTACAGCTGCTAGGAGGCTTTAGTTTACAGTAGCATTCAAGTTTTTCCTGTTTTGAACAGGTTATGAAGGAAGAATGGAGTTTCCAGACCATAGCCGCCAGTTGCTGCAGTGTCTGAGTCAGCAGCGTCACCAGGGCTTCCTGTGTGACTGTACTGTTTTAGTTGGAGAAGCTCAATTCAGAGCTCACAGAGCCGTTCTTGCCTCTTGCAGTATGTACTTCCATCTTTTCTACAGGGACCAGTTAGACAAAAGGGATATTGTGCATCTGAACAGTGACATTGTCACAGCCCCTGCCTTCAGCCTGCTGCTCGAATTCATGTACGAGGGAAAGCTGGAATTCAACAGTCTCCCAGTTGAAGATGTACTGGCTGCGGCTAGCTACCTTCACATGTATGACATTGTGAAAGTCTGCAAGGGCAAGTTGAAAGATAAAGAATTATGTTCGGAAGAGAAGATTAATGATGAGGCGGCGAGTTTGGAGAAAGCGGAGCATTTTCTAGACGCTGGAGTGCCCCTGGTCCACGAGTTTGACCCAGGAAACAAACAAAAATTCAGCGTTGCAGAATACGAGAGAGCAGCGGGCAAAGAAAAGGTCAGCAGTCACCCCGCCTGGTCCTCTGATCATCTAAGTGTCAGCTCTGTGCCGACAGAGGCAGAACCCAGCGCCGCAGCAGCTGGAAAAACAAAGGCTAATGTCAATAGTTCCACAGGACCTTTGTCCCAAAGGTCTGTTAACCATCCCCTGGCTTCGAGTGATGTGGACTGCGCGCTGGATTTGTCTTTCAAGCCCGTGCCGGGGAGAGATTCCTTACACCCCTCCTATGTCTTTGGACAGCTGGCTTCCGACAGCCAGCAGCAGGGTACCGAGCCACTTGTTAAAGATGAACAAGACTTGCTGTCAGATCAGGAGGATGGCGAAGCCAGGAGTCCGGAGAGTCAGCATTTTGGGAATTCAGCCAAAAGCCTAGTGACAGGGTTAGGACACATGTTCGCGGGGAATGGCAGCTCTCATGCCCGAGAGGAGGATATAGATCACGAGCGAGATGAGAGCGAGGACGACATGGATTCATCGGACATCTCCTCCTCAGGCGTCCTGGTGCCTCCTGGGCATATCTGCATTTGCCCCCTCTGCAGCAAGGTGTTCCCCAGCCCCCACATCCTTCAGCTGCACCTCAGCTCTCACTTCCGCGACAGGGACGGCTCCCGGACCCGCCTGTCCCCCGACGGGTCGGTCCCCACTTGTACCCTCTGCGGAAAGACTTTTTCTTGCATGTACACGTTAAAGAGGCATGAGAGGACTCACTCGGGGGAGAAGCCCTACACCTGCGGCCAGTGCGGCAAGAGCTTCCAGTATTCCCACAACCTCAGCCGCCACGCGGTGGTACACACCAGGGAGAAACCCCACGGGTGCAAGTGGTGCGAGAGACGGTTCACGCAGTCGGGGGATTTGTACAGACATATCCGCAAATTTCATTGTGGCCTTGTAAAGTCCTTGGTTGTTTGAGACGTGTGAATTTTTTTTTTTTTTTTTAATTTTATTTCCCCCCATCCCTTTAAAACAAAACAGGAAAAAAAAGGCAGCATCTGATTTTTATTTCCACCCCCCCCTCCTTCCTTTATTTTATTTTGGTGATACTCACTTCACGTATATGATCTTTAAAAGATGCAGAGGTATACACTCCAGAGGCCTTTTAATGCAATCCTTCCACCTCTCCATCTCCCTCCTTCCCCTGCTGCCCTCCCTTCCCAGGCTCATCCTTTAGGTTTTCTCTTACGCACCCAATTTACATTATTAATGTGAAATGATCTAAGTAACTCTGCAATGATTTAGCATCTGTTTTCATGCTGGAAGTACTTGCTTCGTGGTTAGGGGTTTTTTTGTTTTGTTTTGTTTTAGTTTCAAAAAAGATTATCAGCAAATTCCGAAGAAAAATTTGGATTCCATTAAGCTCCCCTGATGCTCTCTGTGTGTTGCATAGACACATCCAAAGAGATGAACTATGATTTAAATACATTTCAGTGTAGAGAAACCTGTCT
This sequence comes from Antrostomus carolinensis, assembly GCF_000700745.2. Classification (NCBI taxonomy): domain Eukaryota; kingdom Metazoa; phylum Chordata; class Aves; order Caprimulgiformes; family Caprimulgidae; genus Antrostomus; species Antrostomus carolinensis. The sequence goes on along the minus strand of NW_010300289.1, from coordinate 14,539 downwards.
GCATATCGCAGAGTAAGCGGCCGTACTCTTATTTATAGAGCTCAATGAGACCTTAAATTGGCCCCAGTTGTAAAGGGGGTTGAGGATTCCTGGCTGCATCTTTGGTACTGGTCATTTTTTATTCTCTTTATTATATTAGAATAATTCTGCAATCAGTCCTAAAAGCTGAAAGAGAAGTTTTCACCTTGGGACTTGACTTAAATTTTCCCTTCCCACCCATCTCGTCTGAGGGCTGACCTACCGAAAAGCTGCTTTTTGAGCATAAAATGTGGATGGAAAAACACTTTCTGTCTGCAGCGTGTTCACTCCTGAAATATTGAAGGATGCGCACGAGGACATATGAGAAAAATCATATGATACGTGAATATTTTCATTCCCATGTTGACACCCAGGGGCTGATTCTGTTGCCTTTGAGGTCTCGATTTCGGGCTCCTGGAGTGTTTTAATTCAAGGTAACTCATACCACGTGTGTTAGGAGATGCCCTGCTATCTTCTTTGAAGAGTTTGCTGCTATGCTAAAATCAGCAGCTCAGAATTTTTTTGTTTGTTTTTATTTTTTTGAAGTTGGTGATTCTCTCTGGGCCAAATCCTGTGCAATCGCCAGTATTTCAGAAGGCCAATATGAAGCTAAACTGCTGGAGGGAAAACATAGCCCAGCTTTTCCCCCCATGTCCCATCTTTTCAGGGGAGGTTTTTGGGGTATTTTTAGGTGGGGTTTTTCTTTTTAGTTTGTTTGTAAAGTGAGGCTGCCTGTGGCTATAACCAGTTTTACTCCAGATAACTCAGTTACTTGCCTAATAGAGCATCCTTTGGTCTGTGCATGTTGGTAAATATCAGATTATTCCCTTCCAGTCAAATTACCCATTCAAGGTACATGTAGATGGGACTGAAATAATAATAATAATAATATCTGAGGGTTTTGAATGTCATTCTGCTGCGTTAGAGTTGCTTCGCCAGCTTTCCTGACACTCCTGGAGTTCTTTTGTGAAACTTAAGCGTTTATTTTTAAATGAATTTGAAGCACTGAGTTAGATTATTTTTAAAAGTTGTGCTTAAAATACTGTATTTCATTTTATGAAGAAAAAATTTCCCAATGCCTTCCCCCTCTGGTCCAAAACCTGAGTGCTACCTGCATAAATAATATGGGATTGATTATTATTTTTATTTTTTTTTTTACATAACTACTTCCTCTTTTAAAGAAAATCAGGATATACTTGTTACAGCCTCCTCTTATTATTCATCTCTTAAACTATGAATGTACATGTAATGTGAAATTTTGCTTTTATTTATAGTTTTGGGTTTTGTTGTTTTGAGTCTAATTTCTCGACTGTAAAATATTTTTGCTGAACCTGTTACATATGAAAGTTGTGGGAGAGTACTGTATCTTGAACATAAGTGGCTTTGGTACTGTGGTCTTATTCTACTTAATCAGTTTTTTCTTCCTTTTTTTAATTGCCTTTTTGCTGTGATTGGAAATAGCACTGAACAAAATCTACTAAAATTAAGTTATTTTTCTTTCTACTAAAATTAAGTTATTTTTTTTTTCCTGAAGATACTTGATACAGTATTTATTAGACTTTTTTTGAAGTGGAATTATTACTGTTAATCTATTTCATAACTAGTTAATTTACACTTCACTTTAAGTTTTATTACAATGGGTTTTGCATGTTGAACAACATGTAAAGAGTTTAATGTAGAGTCAGCATTACTGAAGCTGGTAATCTTAATTTTGCATTCTTGTGACACTTTTTTGCATTTCAGTCTTCAGTTTTTGTTTTTTTTTTTTTTTTTTTTTTTTTTCTATTTTTAGAAGATCATGAAATAGGATGTGCCATAAGAATATCATTAGCGTATGGAGCAGGGAAAAGTTGAAACAAGTTTGTGTCTGATCTTAGTATAGAAATAATTCATTAAACTGATGCTATGAGCATGCTCTGTACTGCAGTGAATATGGGGCAAAAGTTGTTTTTTTTTTTTTTTTTTTTTTTTCTAAAAAAAAAAGAAAAAAAGAAAAAATACTTTCTTTACTACATCATGAACACACTGTTCTCATAGTCTGGTATTTGTGTTCCCACTCCTCATAGCTTGAATTTCTAAAGTAAAAAAAAATGTTTGCACTTATTTTTTTTTTTGTTCTTAAGGTGACTTTTTTGGCTATCTCTCTGTGTGTCTCTCTTATTTTTAAGTTGCAATAGCTCGGAGCATGTTTTCAAAATGGTTCATGTCTCTACAGAAAAGTACTAAAAACATTGCACACTTACGCTTGTCTCTTCATCAGCTATTTCACTGTGGGGCGGTTACTGTCTCTGTAGGGGACAGTCCTGCTCTGCATTTTAAACACTGGATTTGTCTTCTACAAACAAATACTGTGAAGTTAATGTAAAAAAAAAAAAAAAATCATTGATATTTTTAATTGTTTTTAATCTCGGTGCAGTTCAGATTAAATATGTATATTTAAAGACACTAATTTTTGTGGGAGAGTTTTATAGAATACAGTATGTAGAAAAGCTATTGGAATGGAATATATTTTATAAAAACGTTCTATCACTGTTTTATAGTGAACTATTTTTTCTTCAGTGTTAGCGTAATACTGTTAGTCTAGATACGACAATCGCAGGAAGAGTGATTCAAGCTACTGTTAGCGCTTAGTTTTGCGTGGAGTTCTGTTTGCAACTGTATTGGTATGTGCTGTACAATGTGACAATCGTGACTAGGATTGTTGTCTTTATAAATTTACATAAAATAAAACGTGCTAGAATTGTAAGCTTGAGCCTCCTCTTCCCCCTTTAGTGGAAAGGATGTGATGTTTGGGGTTTTTATTAGTATTTATTTTTATTTTATCTTTTTTTAATTAATATTTTACTGGTGTTTGTGCTTTTTTTTTTTTTTTCTATTTTATGGTGGTTTTTTGTTTTTGTGTTTGGTTTTTTTCAGTATTATTATGATATACTCTAATAATGTCTTTTCTTTTTCAGGACCACGTGGAATTTTAGTCATGTGAGGAGTTGCCGTATCTCAGTCAGAGCCTGACTGAGCGTTTCTTTAGTCACTGGGCAGGACAAAAACCAGCACCACTTCTGCATTTTAACCAGAGTGTCAGGGAGGTGTGAACGGGCTCAACTCTCCCTCCCATGCCCTGAGCGAGCCTTGGACCAGCCCTGCTCCGAGTGTACAGCGGCAGGCGGGCGCTGGGGACCAGGTGATGAACCTGTGGATGCAGAAGTGATGCAGTGTGCGAGGACAGCCCAGCCAAGGGCACCAGTGCCCACCGGCATCCCAGCGCCGTCAGGCTGATGGAAACCACGTCAGCTAACTTGTGTGAAGGGGTTCTCTTAAGCACTGAATCTCTCCCAGGCATGGGAGGGCTGAGGTCTGACCCAACCCCTGCTAACATCCGCGTTAAAACTTGTGTTGACTTTAGCAGGGGCTGGGATTAGGGGAAGAAGATGCGAGTTGTCCATGCCAGCTGCTGCTCAGGGAAGGACAACAGGCTGGTGGGTGGGTTTGCACCTGTATTACGCACACTGCGTCTTGCGTTTCTTGGTTATTTGGAGGTGAAGGATCCCGGCAGAATCGGACTGCCTTGAAATGATGCTGGTTGAGGGATGGGCAAATTACAGTTAATGCCGGTGTGGAGGCACAGCTATCTCTCTCCTCCTGCTATTGCATAGCCACTTCTTTGCAATCATCTTAAAATAGATAGGTATTTCTTGTGTTCAAGCATCCATCCTGCCTCGTAGAGCTTGTGCCTCCATCCCTACGTTCAGGGAGGGCAGAAAGCTGCTGGAGATGTTGTGGTCCTGCTCCAATGTGGTAAAGTGTTATAAACTGTAAATATATACATTTTAAAATTTATTTTTTAAATTTCTACCATTGAGGGGTGGGTGTCTCTGCAGCTGCTTATTTGTGGCGTGCTCTCTTTCCACTCTTTTCTGCTGTTGTGGTTGTATGGAAGAGGATTCAAATGCATTTTATCCTCCAAAAAATTAACTAAATATATCAGAATCTGGGTGCTGTGCTAGAGAAGGGGGAGGCAAAAGGCTTTTCTTTGAGGGAGAAGGTGCGCAGAAAGAAGTGAGCTTGAAGCTAAACCTGGGAGGTGGATGGCTTGCAAACAGGCTATAAATAACCATGAGTAGATTGAGGAGAGCAGCCCACATCTACTCTGGCATGGGCATGCTGTGCCCATTTTCTTTGTTGATAGCAATTGCTAATGTGAATTCTGGCACTCCAAATCCTGATGCCTGTTGTTCTGATAACAGAATTAAATCTTAGGAATGTGAAATATAAAAAGCTTTGAGAAGAAAGCAGGCGACTGAGCAGAGACTGGAAAGGGGGGATGTGGGGTGTGTATGTCCTGGATAAGCAAAGGGATCCCTCTGGGCAGGGATTCCCCTGGTACCCTGGGGGCAATCCTACCCTTCCCTATGGGAAAGGGGGTGGCCCCCAGGAGCATCTGCTGTCATCTCCTGGGATTAAAGGAGGTAATGGGTTCCTTAGGTTGGCAAGGGTCAGTCCTACCAGTGCCAGCAGCTTGCGTTCCTCCCGCCCTTGAAAATCCTGGTTCTCCTTGGGGTGAGTGTTGTGAAATGTTTTTATTTATTTTTAGCTTTTGTTTTGAAGTGCTAAGCACCTTCTGGAGATGGTCTGGCCTTGGTAGGCACGGGGGTAACTGTGGATGTCTGGGTGCATCTGGCCACATGTCATCAAATGCCACCATGCACCTGGAGACCACAGAGGAATGGCTTTGTCCTCGTTTGGGTGGTGGGGGGTGGGCTTGGACCAAGTACCTCCCAACCACCGAGGTGAGTTCATGCTGGTCCATGGGGATGTCACCAGGTGAGGTCCCTGGTGCTGTTGTGGGAAGCAGTGTGTGGCTGGACCATATTTATTGTTTAAATTAGATTGTCACAGGTGAAATAAGCCTCCAAGCCTGTTAACAAGGGAGGTCCTCTGTGAGAAGCAGTTGGGGTGGAGGGGTAGAGGGACCTGGCTTGTTGGTAGTACCATCACCATCCAGCTTCTACTGGTGCTCAGGGCTGGATCCTGCCACCCTGAGCTTTGCTTGCTGGTGAGTATCTTTCTGTGCTGTTTTGCTGAAGAAGGCACACAGCAGAACATGAAACAGAAGCTGTTATCAGAGGAAATCAATGGCAGGTGTGACCCAGCAAAAACAGCCTGTGTAGGACAAAGCTGGGCTCAAGTGAAATGGAGTTGAGCCTACAGTGCAGTTGGTGTGTGAAAACACCTCGTCCTGGGAGGAGGAGGAATTGTGAACAGGGCTGCGAGCGACCTGCCTAGAGAACATTTTGTCTCAAATGACTTGATGTTTTGTGCCGGGGAGGACCTGGTTTGAAGTGCCGCAGATTGAGCAACTTTGTGCAGCAAGGTGTCTTTCATACCAACCTGAGCAAGGGGTCCTGGTTTCTTACTTTTCACAGGTGGGGGTGAGCTGCTGCAGAAGGATGCTGAGCACTTTCCAAGCGTGCACTCTCTGTCTATGTGCCGTAGCCCTCCACTCTCTTCCTAACTAGCTCTTTTAATCCCAATTTAAAAAAATAATAAATTGTCTAGGTCTGTTTAATGGGAGGAGAGCGAGCAAATGTGTTAGTTATTGTTACCTGTTTCCTGTTTGTTGTTCCCTCTCGTACAGCTGCACACTTCTGTACGCAGCTGGCTCCTCTGCCCTTTCAGAATGATCTGTTGCAGAAAAGAACTTGCCAACCCAGCTTAAAAAATAAAAAAAAATTAAAAAAAAATTACACAAAACCCCCATGAAATCCCCTGTTAATATTCTTGGGCCTTGTACGAGCATCAACCTTGTATGTGCCCTACCCCAGCAAGAGGAGTTTGGCCCAGGCAGGGATGAGGGCTGGTGCTGCCACCAGCCAAAGCAGCCTGTGCTGGGCAGTGCTGCTGGTGTATTCCAGCAGCAGAGGGTGGGTTCCAGCATCCCAAGGGATTTTGAAGCACTACACATTGTAGACCTCGAGACGGAGTTGCCAGAGAAGGGATGTTATCAGTCTTAATAACATAGGAATTTGGGGAAACAAAGGTTCAAATGACGACCTTATCCACAGGTTACTTCTCCCTGGGGATAACTGGGCCCACACACTAGGTACTCTCTGTTCCCCAACCTTCCTTATCTCTCTCTTTTTTTCTGTGCTATCCAGGTGGTGTTACGAACCATCTGCTGCAGTGATTCAGCAGAATCCATTTAGCACTTTCCCAGAGAGGCCAGCATCTGCCAGGCAAGGGGGAGACCATGGGGAAGCTCTGCACATCTGCCGCCGTGTCTGCGAGCAAGGTCTGGGGTCAGCCCCTGAGCCCCTCCCGGCCACCCTGTGGGGTGCAGGTTGTGTAGGGGAGCACAGCGATCTTCACCTTCATCACTGTGGCTTGTTTGGCTTGATTCAGGTGGTTAATTATCAAATGGCTGTTTTGGCTTTGGCCGTGGAAGGGAAGAACCTCCATTGCACTTTGTGATGTTCTGCGGTGTCTGGTCGGTGCTTGGCAGGCACTGGGCTTCCTGGCTGGCACAAGACAGGAATGAGACAGTGCCATCTTCGTTACCAAGGTCATACTGAGGGAGCTTGGATTCGAAAGCACAAGCATAAAAATACAGTGTCTCCAAAGTGGGGGAAGTAAGGCAGCTCTGGTCCAGCAGGATTTTGCAGAACACATGCAGTGTGGGGCTTGGCTGGGTGTATGAGTGGAGCAGAGGGTGTTGCCAATTCTGCCTTGGGTATCACAAATTCCACTTATTCACCTTGGGTAGGTCCTTGAGTGTGAGGATCGCCTGACTTTTGCTTCAGGGTGGGGGGAGGATGATTGTTCAGATAATACGAAGAGTTTCATTAGCGGTGCTGACTTCCCAACATATTGGTAAGACTCGAGCTAATGCTTGGCAGTGACTGCTGGCAAATACTGAGTCAGTATAAAAAGTAACTACCTGGCAAGGTGTTTTGAAAGCCTGTATGCATTTGAGCCTCTGGCAGGAAACATAATACATCTTGTGTTAAAAAATCCATCACATCTGTGCAATGTGCACTGAACAAGGAACAGGAATGGGTCTTGACATTTCTCGTGTACCAGAAGGTATCTTTCTTTTACAGAGGGATAGTGACATTTGGAGGAGCAGAAGCTTCTCTCTCCCTTGCTTTGTAAATTAAATAAAAATATCTTGGTTTTGGTAGATCAGGTTATTTGCAGTGACTAGGATTTCAGCCCTTCTGATGTCTAATCACTTGTCAGAAGAAGCTGGTTTCCTTTTAATAATTTCCTTAGAGATCCTCTTGCATGTCTAACAGTTTTGTTTCTGAAAATGTTTAGTAAGCAAACCCTTTCACCTGCTGCTGTCAGAGAACATGCACAAAATCCTTGGAAGAGGATGGGAAGAGACTTTGGGCATGTGGTCTGTCCTACTCCTGGGCAGGGCAAACTCAACATCAGTTTTACCTGATAAATAAATATGTGTCTAACCTTGCTTGTGGGAACCTCCTCAGGCAATTGTTTGCCATGCCCACCTGTCCCTTAGCCTGGAAAGCTTTTTTCTCTCCCCCTAATATCTAGCCCAGGTCATATGCTCTGATGCCTTTGTCTATCCAGATGGATAAGGAGGGAGGCTCTAGGCAGTGCGATGAGTGAGCTGTAAAAATGGGCTTATATGGTGAACTGATGCAATTTATAAACTAGACTGGGTGCAGATCCTTGGGCAAAGCAGCCAAGCTGCAGAACAAACTTATTCTAAAGCCCCCTGAGTGTTTTATTTCATGGCCAGTAGAGATACAGGAGGCCTCAGGGCATAAGCTGCTGTCTGTCTGTGGGCAGCATGAGAAATGGGCTGGTGGGTCAACACATGCAGAAGTGACTTCTGTAAAATGTGCAAGGTTAAGACCTCACTGCTATGTTTGTTCTTCAGGAAGCTTTTACAGACCTACATCTGCTTGGCCAACAGTAGGTTGTGTTCTCCTGTGCTTTGTCTTAGGCTGTGAGCTTAAAGTAGAATTTTGATCTCTCTTTTTTTTTTTTTTTAAATTTTTTAAATGAATGTTACTGAAATTTTTAAGGGGGGAAAAAACCCAAACGTGGTTGCCTTCCCTTTCTTGTAGCCTTCAAATTGAACCTCTGGTTCTGACTTCAGAAATAACTCAATTAGTCCCTTACTAATTAAACTAATTTTTCTCACATTAGATTGGAAGAGTGTTCAGATACATTGTGCTAGGAAAAGGCAGCCAGGCTACACCAGGTCTTATTGTGAGACCCATTAGACTAGAGTTTGTAGGACCAGGGTAGTATGTGGTACTGTTGGTAAGGGAATGAGGTAGTGAACGTGACCGTCCTTCCTGCATTCTGCCCTGTAAGGTCTGAGCACTTCAGCAGATGTGTGTTGAGAGTATGGTGGAGAAACTCACTGCTGGAGGGGAAAGGATCTGGTGCTGCTGGGGAACTGCCAGGAAACACCTGCTCTGTGAGACCTGGTGCTGCAGGTACCTGTATCTGCTCTGCCTTGGGCTGGTGGAAGGGTGAAGTGGCATTACTGCCTGCTCACCATCATCTCCTGGTGCTTCTCCTACATCTGGGAGACAAACTCTCAGCTCCGTGCTTCTGAGGAAACATGGAAAGGTTGCTTAAGCTCAAGTTCACCCAGGAGCTTGAGTTTTGCTCTAGCTGGGGAACAGGTCTGAGGGAGCTCTGCTGAGCTGTTTAGCTTCCACCCAGTCCTAGTTTCAATGCCATGAAACTGGAGCACTGGAAGCTGTTCAGCTCCACATATCCAGAGGTGGTAGTGTCTCAAGCACCTGATGTTGTCTCATCAGGACCTTCTCAAAGATGGGTAAGGAAAGGAGCTGGAGTCAGTGATGCCATTCAGTGCAATAACCCAGGGGTGGCAGCGCTTGCCCAGGAGGGGTGCAGGCAGAGCTCTGGCCTTTGACAGGCTTTTGGGACCTTGATCTTGCTGTTCCTGACCTTGAACTTGCTGTTCCTAACCTTGACTAGTGCCTCATTGCCAAGGATGCAGCCGGCAGTGCCTGCAGGTGGTTCTCCATCCCCTTCTGCAAGAGCAAGACTTGTCCAAAGAGACAGTGAAGATGAGAGCCAGGCTCTGTACCCAGAGGGTGGGGACAGTTTTGGGGAGGGAGGAATCTGGGGTTGAAGACTTGAACACAAAAGGGACAATTGGTTTTTGGAGCTCTGGACATGGCCTCACCCTAAACTGATGGTAATACCGCTGCTGCTCCTTGCTGCTGGTGCTAACAGGGCTGAGATGCTCTGGCTCCCAGTAGCACCAAGTTCCAGCAGGGCAGAGAAACTGCAATAGTTCTGAGCACTGCATGGAACTGCTCAGAATCAGCACAATCAGAAACTCTTGTTCCCTCTAAAATTAGGCTAAAAAGTCACCCGAGACTTTCAACAACAAAAGCCAACTGTCTTACTGGGCTCGGGGTTTTTAAGCCTTGCTGCTTGTAAAACTAGAATTTAGAAGATCAGATAATACTTTGTTCTACAGTATTTGCAAACATCAAAAGATGCCAAAGCTTACTGAACACTGCTCTGAAGCATGGTATGAGCACAGTGACATTCTTGCCATGTTTCACTGTGCCTCCAGTCGCATATGGGTGAGTTCTTGCAATGCTTTAGTACTCACCTTCTAATCAGAAGTCATGTCTTTTTAATTTATTTTAAACACAACAAAAAATGTCCACTGCTTTCAGGAAAAGGAAACATAGGAGATTTATATTAGAAAATTATTTTTCAAAATATGTGGTTTTGTCTGTGTGTTTCTGTTTTTACTGGGTCTTCAGGCTATGCGATGTGGCTGTGTGCAGTTGATGGAGCATGGGGGAGTGCAGGGAGGTATCAATAATGTATCTACAAAACCCAAACTTTTTCCTCAGGATGATCTCATGCACAGCCACGATATCTGTATCTCTTAATTCTTCTCTCAAGTTGACAGATCTAAAAGCCTTGTTGCTAAAATGTCAGTGCCGGGAGTTTCCTTGGGAGAGCCTGTCTCCACGTCATGACCTGGCACAAACTCCCTTAGCTCCTACAACTGCGTGGTGTTAAAGGGTTCTGTGCAAGAAAAATAGATATAGCGAGAGCTGTACTGCATCGCTGGCTTTTGGCACCACAGCCAAAGCTGGCTGATTCAGTGGGCTTTAAAATGTGAGTTTAAAATCTGGAGTTTAGTTTTTTTTTAATTTTATTTTAAATTTGCTAAGGTTTGCCATCCTCATAGATTTTCTCGTGTGGAGGTGCTGAATTGCAGAAAATATAATGCACTTTCTATAGAAAAGCTTCTATTCTGGTTTGGCTGTGTCCTGCAAAGCTCTGTCCTGGTGGGGCAAACTCCAGTGCAGCGGTGCAGACTTTTCCCCATGTAGGAGCTGTTGAACAGCCTCTGATGTTGCACAACTTCCAAGCGGGCACAACAGTGTCGGCTACCTGCGAGCCTCTCCCTCTTCCTTGTGTACTTTGAAACCCCGAGGGAGGGAGAGCAGAGAATGAGTAAGTCATGGGGAACAGATGTTGCACAGTAGCAGCGAAACAAATATTTTGTGTTTATACTACTTCCATTCAAGGGTAATGTTAACACCAATGCATCTGTGTTAACTTGCCCTTTCCTCAGCATAATCCTGCTGCAAAGCTGTTGGAGCTGGTTACTAATAAAAATCTGCTTGGAGAGGGGCGAGCACTGAGCTCCTGAATATGTGCAGTTTGGTTCCTAATTCTGCAAAGCGCGTTAGTTATTCCGTTGCTTGTGTGTCATTTCTTCCCCTGCCTGACCTGTTTGCTCTTCCCCTGCCTGACCTGTTTGCTCTTCCCCTGCTGCGAGTGGTGGTTTGCTTTGCGGGGAAGGAAAGACACTATCCAGAAGGACTCTGGATTTTTTTTACATCTTTTTTTGTTGTTGTTGTTTGTTTTTTTGTTTTGTTTTTGTTTTTTTTTTCCCTCCCCAAAGGAGTAAGAAGCAGATACCCTGGGTGGGTTTGGTTTTTTGTTTTGTTGTTTGTTTGTTTTTTTTCAATTCTAGAGAACTGCCTGTGCCTTTCTCTAGGCCTTTTCTTACAGACGTGATGGGGTCGGGGTGCACAGCTGCCCCTCCATCCCCTTGTCCTCAGCTCGGGAGGCTGAGAAGGATATTATCCCCGTGGCAGCATCTGGCTCTTGGCAGGCTCTGTGGGCAGCCGCGCTGGCAGGGTTTGGAGTTCCCTTTTAGCTTTGTCGTGTGGTAATCTGTCAGTTGGCTCTTCAGGCTGCCTTCTTCTCCTGCATGTTTTTTTTCTTCTCAACAAACCTCTTAATCTGGAGCTGGTCAATGAGAGCTTTGAGAATGTTCCCTGGAATTGCTCTCCATGAGGCATTTCTTTTGCTTTGCTCCAAAGAGGGACTTTTGGTAAATCTTTATTTTATTATAATACTAGCAACAGGGGAAAAAAAGCTGATCAGGTTCCTAGTAGCTCAGTGGAGTCTGTTAGTGTCAGCAGACAGAATAATTTACTCAGCTGATTGTTCTGCCTCTGATTATTTACAGTAACCCTAAAAGCATTGCCTCCCTCCCCAGGAAGGAAGCGCTGGTGGTTTTAAACAGCAAGAAAAGACTTTAAACAAACCAAGAGTAAAATATGGAACGCCAGCTCTGCTGCTCCTCTTGAAAACAAGCTTGTTCAGGGACAGATCCTCAGCTGAAGTAAATCCTGCCTGTCCCTGGGATTGTGTCACCACGCAGCGTTTCAAAACCGTCCCCCAAGGATATTGCTATTCTCTTCTCCATGTATGAATAAGGCACTTACAGCGCATAGCTGCTATATTACAATTTCCTAAGAGGTGCTGGCATCTGGAGAGATTACATTCCACTGGCCCCTGGGATGGAAAGAATGAGTTCAAGAACAAAGAATGAAATCCTCACTTCTGCGCTCAGAAATCCTATATTCACCAAAGGGTAGGGGCAAGCTGGTGGCTGGACCTCAACAGTGCTGGTACTTGGTGCAACCTTCTTTTCTGCCAAAAATTGGGCTGCACTGAACCATCCATAAAATTAAACTTAATTCCACTCAGGCTCAACTTGGGTGGGTGGGTGGATGGGGGCGGGGGGAAATCACCAGTGAACTTTGTGACACCAAAATGTGTAGGATTAACAGCTCTGCGATGCGCTGTCTATTTGCAGGACTGGCATGGTTCATGCTGTGGTCTTGGCAGCCGTGGCACAGCCCCGGCACCTTGCTCTGCAGAGACACCTTTCTGGGTGGGAGCAGGATGTGGAAGGACTGCCTGCCTGCCAGCTAGCGTTGAACCACCACGCAAATTGCAGTGTAGCTGCAAAAAATTGAGATCGCCCACTCCTAGCAGTCTGTGCCATCGGCTGTCTGGCAGGATTGACGGTTGTCACTACCGAACGCTGCTGAGCTGGAGCCAAAATCAAATGAGTGGATGTCCTCGTGAGCCTGCTCAGGAAGAGAAAAAAAAGCCACCAGAACCCTTAAAAAACCTAAGAACTTCTTTTCAGTTTAGAAACTAAAGAGGCTTGTTCCACTTTGTAATTGCTTAGCTGGGAAGAAGGGCTGGGGAGTATTTCTGCTGCACATGAAAGTGGAAGGTCACAAGTTTTCAGCTGTCTCTCCTTGGTACTCTTTCAGGACAGAGGAGACTTTGGCAAGGAGGAGGGAGGGTCTCATCTTGTATTAAACTGTTCCTGGGACCAGGAGGGATGTTGAACCATGGCCAGCCCTGATCTTAACAGCTGTGCTGTAACATGTTGTAGCCACAGAGGACAGGCTGATATCTCAGTGTTTTTCCCTCTTCCCACATGGACACCCAGGCTCTAGGTCACAGTCATAGCAGTGGCTAGTAAGTGATTGCAATGAGGCAACCGGTTATAACCTACTTGGTAAAGGTGGGGACTAGATTTCCTGAATCCGAGTGAGTGGCGTAACCAAAAGGTTTTTACAAAATCCTGGTAGGAACATGATGTTAGAGCCCAGTTCGACTGAATTGAGCCAGCTCTGTGCCAGCAAGGCAGAGATCAGGCCCTGGCCTCCTGTAGCCCTAGCACGGGGTCCACTCACCTTTCAGTCTCCAAATCATTCGCAAAACAGAGACAAGACATATCTGGACCAACATGTACTGAAAGGTGAGAATAACCTGGAGAATGGTGCGGATTAATCAGCGCTCCTCACCTCTCAAAAGGGGGACAAAAGGAAGGAAAGCAAGGCAGAAAGGAAGGAGACATGCTTCCTTTTCTCCTCTATATTGAAAAAATTGCTTATTTTGTCTGCTTCCTCTTTCTTTCCCTCATGTCCTTGCTGTGGTAAAGGTGCAGAGAATAAGAAGTGTTTTCCTTGACTGTGTGTGCCAAGTCCCTCTCCTGGGATGGGGATACTGTGGGAGGGCTGGATCTGATCCTGCCTCACCTGTTATTCCCACTGGTACTGGTAATTCGTATTTTTGAGGGGTGGATCTGAACTAAATCCATTCAGATCTGGGCCCTGCTAGAAAAGTGGTGCAGCATATTCTCCAGTCGCATTAACAGATGTGGTGCTGAAGGTGTCTTTGCCTGCCTGAGCTGAGGAGAAGCCTCCTGCCTGGTGATGTGGCATCTCCTGGATGTGTCCTTGTGTGTTCTTCTAACATGACCTGAGGGGGCTGATCCTGGCAGTGAAGGTGGGTACTGCTGGGGGACATCCTAGTGCCTGCAGTGGGGAGCAGCGAAGGGACAGGAGCACGCTTCTTTCTGTGGCATTAGCATCACCTATGTTGCTCGTTCCTTTTGGGTACCAAGTTGTAGAGCTAAAATGCATGGTATTTACTGGCTTGGCACATAGCAAGAGTGCAGCTATGTATGCTGCAGAGATTCGTGTGTTTGTCATCTCACTAAGATGCTGAGCACCAGCTGTGTAGTACTACTTGGTGCAAAACGAGTGGAGAAATCAGCCAGAAGGCTGCAATGGCAGCAGGAAGGCAGGGACCCTGTCCCCTGCCCTGCAGCCCAGCACTTCTTTGGGGTTGTATCGTCTGAGAGATGGATCGTCCCTGCTGCTCCAGGCAGGGAGGTGAAGCTCTCCTCTTCCTTGGGAGCTTCTTTCCTGCTTGGCCAGCGAGCTCTGCTCTTCAGATGGACGATAAACATTTATAGGAGGAAGCATAGGAGCACTGTGCTGGGCAAGCACTGCTGTGACTGATCAAAATAAATTATTCACCTAAGTCAAGTCTCAGTTTGGAGGCTACCTAAACAGTGTGTTTGAAGCAAACCCTTCCTCTCTGAGCAGGCTCTTCCTCTCTGTGTTGGCTTCAAGAAGGGTGCTTGCCCCATGCTGCCGCCTTCCCACCTGCGGCTCCAGATCCAGCTCAGCTTTGCAACCCCATGGCTACCTTCAGCTTGAGGGATCCTTCCATTGCTTCTTCTCTGCTTTAGAAAAAAACAGATCCGAGTGTTGTGCCTACCCCTGGGCAGGTGCATGGAAGGTTAACTGGCTACTTGTTTGTATCCCATCAGAGATGATCCTTGCAATCCCAAACATAAATACAGGCTGGGCTA